>NC_084598.1:7236000-7286000 GCF_033807715.1 Cololabis saira
GAAAACGCAAATACAACCCAACTGATGGCAAATCAAACTCAAAACCCCAAAGAAACAAACAGACAAAACTGGTCAAGAAACAAAAACTCTCCAAGAGTCAAACCCATCCCAATGAGACCAAAAGAAAGAAAACCCAACCAAACAAACCAACAGGACAGCAACCTGCAGGAACCAGTTCATAACTACCACTACAATCCACCCATCGGTTTCCAATCGTTGACCTGGCGATTGACCCTCACTGCCAAGGCCTAGTGGACAAATCAAGCAAAGGTCTCAAAGAATCAGCAGCCCGATTCCAGAGGAGCCCCCACCTAAAGCTTGACTCAATGGTTCAGGGGGTACAAGTCTCCCTGGTTTTGGGGGTCAAAGTTACCAGAGTGTGATTGTGTGGTTACAGAAACTAGCGGTGGCACAATTGCTGCATAATCCTCTCTACACTCCCTGGACAATCAGACACATTACTACTTTCTTTCTCGGCCCTGATTGGATTCTAGGGCCCTCTTTAAAGGCCACAAGGCTCTCAGGAAGGTGGGCCAACTGCTCTCGCTGGTTCCTGAGGATTCCCTTCAGTTCACAAGCACAGGTAGATGTAGCATCAAACATGTGGACTCGTGTTTTGACAAATGCATTTCAACAAATGTCATCTTTGTCTCTTGAAATAACAAATTAAGAAGGAAAACCAGACTGGATATATCCAAAACAACCTGTTTTGGGTAACAAGTACAAAGTTACGTTACCTAAAGGCTACCCGGCTTTCAAACTAACATCGAAGAGGATGTGAAACTAGTATCTAGACCACAAACTCTCACACGGAAAAGGTTAACTGAGGTCACAAAACAAGTGATAAGAGTGTTGATTTCCCCTGCAGATTTCTATTTGGGCTTTTTCATGCAGAGGTTGCAGAAGAGAACTGGACAACGCCCTGTGAAGCTGTCAATCCATGGTGCTAATTAATAATACTTGACATTAATTCTTATCAGATCTGTCCAAACATCCTAATTTCAAGTGTTGCTAGAGAGCTGGAATGAGGACTAACAGAACTTCAGTGGGATGCTCCCATCACTGGGGTTGCTGCTCGGGGGTTACACCTATTACAGGTGGACAAGCCTGCTGACATGACTGTGGGTCCCAGTGGACAATCCTGAAATTATCCACCTTGGCTCCTGGCTCTGTTAGCTGATGCACTGCAGAGAAGCGACGGGATGTCCCGTTTCAAATGTCTTTTTGGTGGAAAAACCAGAGATGAGGCCGATGCTCAGTTAGAACAAGCTGCTCGCTCTTAGCTAAGCTTCGTCCTCGGACCCTTCCAGGCCAACCACAGACAGTTGTTCTTTAGCAAAATGAACAACTTATGACAAAACATATTATTTTTTAAATATGAATGACTACGATCAATGAAGTCTTCCTTCGCAGCTCATAAGTTAGCACTTAGCACCCAGTGCTAAGTGCTACTGTAAGAAGCCATTGGCTGTCCTTGCCCAGTTATTCTTAAATATGTTGCTTTTTTGTGGTACAACATAAATTCACTGCCTGCACAGTTGTTGTGGATTTAAAACCCAGCGATGGAGACCAAAACCGTTGATCTGAACCAGGCTGTTCATATCTGCCTCAGAGACACTTCAACATGGGGAATAGTGGAGATTAACCAGCTTTTGGAGCAAGAACTGCCTTTTCTCTTAGTTCCTGAGAGGCTTCGACATGGAAGTTGGAATGCTGGCGTGTCGTTCCTGCACGCTGGCTCACCTTTTCATCCACGGCTCGTCTCTCCTTTGTTTAGGGTAAGGAGGTAATAACAGAGCCACTGGGAAAACCTCCTATTGTTACATTCTAGGGTTGTTTTAAACAGTCCTCCCTTGAAAGTGCTGTCTGTAAGGGACTTTTGCAACCATATGAAGTGCCCTGAGTTAATCATGATATACAGTGTAGCGTTAAAGCACTTCTGCATGGGGTTCTTTTGTGTGAATGGTTCCATCCATCTTTATATGATACAGCCTTGGTGCCTCTGGACCAAACAGATTTAGGGCCTTGCTGAGGGAAATGATGCCTGAACGGCCCCTCAAAGGACCACATACCTCCAGTTTCTTTTTATTTTTATTGCTTTTACTGGACAGCCCATAGTAATGCTTAAGTCACGCAATATCAAAATAAAGTTGTAACTCTTACATTGTATTTAGGTCCTGAACTATTTTTTTCTTTATTTATTAGAATGGGGTTGGTGCATCCATATGTTCAATCAATCCCCTTACATTATCCAGACTGATCACTGTTCAGCTTCATCGATCAGTTAACCAGGAACTGGGTGATAACTTGCTCCACGGTAGCCACTTTAAAAAATAAATAATCTCCAGTTCTCGTGATCCACCCACAAAATGTTGCCACACAAATGAGCTGTGAGAACTGTGAAAAGCTCCCGGAGCTTGAAATCACCGTTAAACACAGTGAACTCAGGCGGCGAACATGGCAAATCAGCAGGTCTCAGCAAGCACCACTGCGCCTGTAGAGCTCCACGGAGCGCATGTGATAATATACTAATCTCAGTGTGAATTGTTAAGTATTTCTGCTTCTGATGCCACTCTGCCACGTGGTTTCAATAAACTAACGTATGATACATGTGACCTGTGCCCACAGGAAGGAAACGACGACTTGAAAATATGAACTGGGAGCAGTGGGGAAAGTGTGGTGATGTACTATACCCGTAATGCTGTTACCCCCCCATCCCCCTTAACAGGAATGCTCTATTGTCCACCTGCCTTATTGCAAACACTTAGCTGAGGCCACACGGGGAGGCATTGTTTCTCCCCTGGTGGCATTAAGCCTTCATTCCTCTGCTGGAGCGTTGAAAGTCACGGTTGAGTCTGCTGGTGCCGTCAGTTATTCATGTCACGGGATTTTTCAAGTCAGTACATTATGTCTAAAGGCCTTTCTAAGGCCCCGTTTACACGGAGCAAAAACGGAGGCGTTTTCATGCGTTTTGGCCGTTCGTTTACACGAAAACGCAGCTCAAAGTCACCAAAAACGATCATTTCTGAAAACTCCGGCCAAAGTGGAGATTTTCAAAAACTCCGTTTTCATGTTTGCGTCTAAACAGAGGAAAACGGAGGAAAACGGAGGAAAACGGAGATTTAAGCTTCAGAATGTCACATTATGCAACAGAAACGTCACCAGCGTCATGTGTGCGACCTGTGTTTACAATTAGTTTGGCCACCGTCAATATTTTCTTGTATTTTACCTGTTTTATATTCTAAAGTCATACTTAAAAGTAACTCCACTTCTCTGTCACTCCAAACGAAAGACTCTCGTTCCGTCTTGGAAGTAAAGCCTGAATTATGGTCCCGCGTTAAATCGACGCAGAGCCTACGGCGTAGGGTACGCAGCGATGCGCGCCGTACGGTGTGCGTCGCCGCGTAACCTACGCCGTAGGCTCTGCGTTGGTGTAACGTGGAACCATAAATCAGCCTTAACTGGAAGTTACACGTGTCATTTGTTGATGTTTTTTCCAGGATTCTGATTGGCTGGCATGACGTTAACAGGGTATTTATGCGGATTCGTGTAAACAAAGAGATTTTGAAAACGATCTTGTGTAAACGATGGAATTTTTCAAAACGTAGAGGGGGAAATATCCGTTTTTGTAAATTCCCGGCTATGTGTAAACGGGGCCTAAGAGTCAGTCACCCCAGCAGAAATATATGTAAGCCTAAACAATAACAAGGAGGCTGTAATAACAAAGAACATGTTTCTGTTTTCGAGCTGAGAATATTAAAAGAACCAGCATCTTGCTATATATATTCTAACTTTAGTGCGGTTTGTTTTTGTCCTGGGAAGCCGACTGCCGCTGCTTCCATACGCATCATGTCGAACATACTTCACAGGGATAGTGGGTGTGGGAATGCAAGGGCAGCAAATTGGAGGGAATGTGTGAATGGTTATATGAGTGCATGTGAATCTGCGTGTGAAACAATACCCCGAGGCTCTCCGGCGATCCCACTGATTCGCTGCCCTCTCCAGCTGTACCCAAAGATACACTAATTTTAACAGCCACATTCCTTCGCGCCGAGGCCTGGCGGCGGACTCGCAGCACGCCTGCCCCAATAGCAAAACACGAGGGGGGGGTCACGGAGCACACCATCACTCTGGGAGACAAGTATCCAGAGAAAAACGTGACGCCCTGAACACGAGACCGCAGTCATGCTGGATGTGTTCTTTGCATCTTCAACATTTCTGCTCACAAGTGTACGTGCTGCTCGAACACATGAACTGTAATCAAATGCATATTTTTCTTTTCTTGGCTCCAAGCTAAGGGTGATATCAGTTTTCTGGTTCATTATTTACTCTGGTATGTGAGAGGAATCGCTTATAAGCCCCCACTTGTGACCGTGTTTTCTAGCTGAGTGCTCTCAGCGTGTCTTGCTCCATCAGCCCGGACACTCCGGCTCTGTGACCTCACTTTAAATGATGTCAAGCCTCTTGAAAAGTTGTGTATTAGGGCAAACAAGTTCAGTGAGGCAGGACAGAGCACATAAAGCTAGCTTTGCTGGAAACTCAAGAGGGCAGAGCTGATGTTTGTGTGTTATTAGGGCTAGGACGAGGGTGGTGGAGCTGGCAGGAGGGTCGTTTCCCCTCAACTGTTTGCACGCTGCTGCTTTACTGCCCTCCTCTCTCTCCGACTGATTAGCACATGTACATAAAAAGACCACTGCCCATTTGGAGGCGTTTTGTGGTTGTTTTAACAAGCTAGCTAAACAATGGACACTGTTCTGATCATCGTGTTACACACACATGTTGTTCAACTTGTCTGGATTCACAGTAAAAGCTCCCCGGAGGAAATGTAACACGTGAAGATGGGGCGATATTTGCCTTGTAAGGAGCCTCCGTCCGGGATGATTTCTCTTTCTAAAAAAAAAAAATGAAATGATTCATTCAGCCCCACGTTGCTAAGAGCTTGTGTTGAAAACAATAAACGTCCACTCAGCAACGCTGGCCGGATCTGGACTTCCACCCCTTCATGACAAATCTGTCATCCAGAGTGCAATGTCCCAGACCGGCTGAAGTAATCAGCAACACCTCAACACCCTTCCTCCTCGCATGTAGGGAATGCTCCTCAGCACGGGGAATAGGAGGGAGGGGGGGGGGAAGCAAAACAGTAAGGATTTGGATGTATGTTTGTGTGTGAGAGTAGGAACTCGGTGGAACAGGAAGCCAAGGCAGGCTTTTACATTGGTGGAATTTCCTGCCAGTAAGATGTGTATCGCTACCTTTCTGCGGTCGGAGGAGAGAAAGGGCGAGGGAAGAAACTTGTTTCTGTGGGTGTGTAAAAGGTTTCAGTCTTGCACAATGAATGAAGCTGCTGCAGCCTGTGAGAAGATCTTATACGCAGTAGTTGTAAACGTTGGTTGTGAAACTACAGTTTCTATCATTGCCTTGTTTAACAACACCGCAGCAAAGTGAATCTCAGATCACAGATTTTAAAGGATCAAACTCTCAAAGGAGCTGGAGTTAGACCCTTCTGATTGTTGTAAATTGATCCTTGTTTGTGCAGAGATTACTGACATACCTGCTGTGGGCTTTATTTCCTCCAGAGTGGTAAAAATGTGTTTGTTCTGTGACTTAAAAGGCCAACAGTTGCTTGATGGTAACCGTCGGGGGGGCCTCTCCTCTACTCTCCCACTGGAGCCCTTCACCATCACTTCTCCAGTTTAACAGAGCTGGTGAGTGTAGGGATGTCTGGACATTCAGGGGATTTGTAGAACATATGTATAGTATTGTATTGCTAATCAGGCAAATTTGAAGCAGCAGTAATAGCGTTATAGAGCTATGAGCATTAAAGGCCCTGTCCCAATACTCCCACTACCCTACCCCTAGTTTTCATCCCTACCCCTAAATTTTGCGCGTTCCCGTGAGGGTAGTGGTGTCCCAATTCCTCTTTCCACCTAGGGGTAGTGAAGAAAACTAGTGTAGTGGCTATGAATCTGTCCCTACAGATCGAGTGTTTTCGGATGCTCACTAGTTCGATCTAGGGACAGAAAAATTTCCCAAAATGCTTTTCGTCGTCATTTGCGGACTGAATAAAAAAAAAAAACATGGCGGACATTTATTATTTTTTAGTGAATAAAATCAATATTTTGACTTAGTTTCTGCATAAAAATGCGTTTTGATTACATTTCTAGCGAGAAATATATATTTTACTTTCATAATATTCACTCAGTGAATGTATATAATCACTCCTTTGCCCGTTGTTGCGAAGTCTTTTTCAAACCTCGCCAGAATAAAGGCTGATTTATGGTTCCGCGTTACACCAACGCAGAGTCTACGGCCTAAAATCTGTCCCTTCTTTTTTAGGGCTAGTGAAAGAAAGTAGGGGGAGTATTGGGATTGGGCCTAAGTCTCCATCTTTGACATTTCAAACAGCCCTTCTATGACCTACTCACTTTTTACTTAAATCTACAATTAGTAATTAGACTTATATTAAGTGTTTCACAATATTTAAAAAACAATCTAGAATACTTATGTTTGTTTTACTGTTTCTATTTAAGCTTGTAATGCCTTTGTTTTACAATGATGTCTTACTCCATGACAGGTTTCTTCTTCTTTCTTGACATTTAAACTACGTTCAGCCAGATATTTGGGTATTTAATGCAAGTGCCCCTTAACACAATAAGGAAACATACAAATAAAGATGAATATCCATTTTGGAGCTGAAAACTTGGAGCAACCAGTTGAAGATAGGTGAAAACATTTAGAGAAGGGTGAAACCGCTAGCACGGGTCTGCCAAACATTTACTTTATAAAGAGCTTTGGTATTGTTATTTCTTATCAAGGGATAAAACTAATGAGATGCTATAAAAGTATTTGGTGAGATTTAAAGGTACAAATAGGTGGATTTTGCTTCCTTTAAACCTTTAAAAATGAAGCCAAGATGGAGCTCACTTCAAAAGTGACTGAAATTCACCGGCACGAATAAACATGCCTAGCAAAATAATGTGCTTAAAGATAATTCCTCTGATCCGATCCACCCACAAGCCGGTGGTGGAGACAACAGTGATCATATTAATCTTGCAGGAAGAGTATTTACATCAGACAGGCGCCCGCAGGCTAAAACTCAGAATGAATCTGTTGACCTGCGTGCAACACTCATAATTTTCCCTGTTTTTCATCACGATGGAATCAAAAATCACTACATAGAAAAATAAATAAATAAAAAACATTGTCACCACCTTTTGTGAAATGAAAGGACAGTTATGTAACGGGCGACACTTGTCATGTGGAGATTGGAGAAGTTGGGCTGCAGAGCCACACCCAACTGTCAGGCAGAAGAACTGAGTCGTACACAAGGCACAATGACTCCTCGTTTAAAGTACCTTTGCTTCTAGATGTTCATTTTGGACTCAGCCATTGTTTCACAACTGTTTACTTGTTGCAAACTGACTTGTTGCAAAGTTAGACACTAAAAACGACTCTTTCGATGCTGTTACAACAGACGCTGCCTCATCACTAAATGCACAGTCAGAGGTTTCTTCAGTATTCACATTCATTACTCAGGTAGAAGTATAGATACTAGAGTTTAAAAATACTCCTGTAGAAGTTGAAGTATCAACTCGTTTTTTACTCAAGTAAAAGTATAAAAGTACTGGTTTCAAAACTACTTAAAGTATAAAAGTAAAAGTAATGTAAGGGGGAAAAAAGCCATTAAGGACAAAAGCCATTGAAAATGAATGCATCTTAGTATAATGCAAATATATTAAAGAACCATATATGTGTACTATTGAGCATTACCATGTGTTTCAGAGAGCAGGAGATATGATGACTAGTTGCCTATAAGTATTGTAATGGTGCAAAAAGTCAAACTTCAGAGGCATGTTATCATTTATCCTAACCTTTATTGGAATGTACATCCAAGTTTAGTTGCAGGAATCTGAGGGAACGGATGTAAGAACAAAACTGGACAAGAACATCTGAAACAACCACAACCAAATTCACTCTATCCGGATGGAGCAATTTAACTGGATAGTTTTTATTTAAAGGCTGAAATGAAATAGAGTAACAAGGCTGTTTTTAAAATGTAAGGAGTAAAAAGTACAGATAATTGCATGAAAATATAAGGAGTAAAAGTACAAAGTCGTCTGAAAAATAATTACTCCAGTGAAGTATAGATAACCAAAATTTCTACTTAAGTAAGGTAACTAAGTATTTGTACTTCGTTACTTGACACCTCGGTGCACAGTACATGTCATACTAAAACACATTATGATGAAAAGGATGTTAGGTTTTTGGATAAGTGTTCATGAGCACAAAATACAAAACTGCATGTTTTGTTAACTTTTTTCTCTTGAGACACCATCGCACCAGGGTAAGATAGAGGGATATTGATCTTGTTTCACACTCTGAAGGGAAATTAAAAATGAAAACAAGCAAAATAATTGTTGGTTTAGCTGGTGGTGGCACACTGGAACTGGATGGACTTGCTGCTCCAGACATTACGTACACCTTGAATGCTTTATTTTTTTTTTCTGCACTGGCTTCTTTTATTACATTGGGGTCAAAGCCTAAGGCGGGAAGCGTGGGACATATATATGAAGGATCAGCTGCACTAACAACCAAAATAACTCAATGTGTTTGTATCATTGAGAGAAATTTAGTTCTGTTCAATTTCGGCTGGAATAACACGACGTGCATTTTAAAACTCTGGTTTCAGTCACACTGATGCAATAACAATCCTACTTATGACGTCATGCAACCATACTGAGTGATTTGAAATACGACAGCAAAAGTACAGGATGGCAGAAAAACAAATCCAGGTTTTCAACCAGCCTCCCTGCAGAATCAAGCCAACTGAAATGCTGCAGTGGAACATTAAGAGACACGTGCACAAGCGAACGCCCAAAACATCAAACATAAGCACTGGAGGAAAGAAGGGGATCTTTTTTTTCACAATCTAAGATGTAAGAGACTAATGAAACTGCTATTTTCTGACGAGGTTGTATATCTCTAATAAAAGGACCCACAATGATCAGATCATTTTAAAGTTTTTTGACAAACCCACACACACAAAAACATCGTCATAAAGCTTTTATTACTATGTGCTTGGATAAGAGAGAAAGAGCTGCATGGGTATGTTTTATTGTTCTCTTTCAGGCCTAGAAGTGACTGTGTGTCACATCTATATTTAAGACAGTCGACCAGTTGGTTGGGGAACTGTGAAATGTTCTATAAGTTGCACCTCAGATCCTCAGCGGCAAAGAGAAGATATCAAAGCTGGAGCACTTAAAACCACATCCCCATTTAAACAGAAAAAGATGAGACGGAAACTTCTGGTCAGTTGGCCTGAATCAAATCCCAGTTAAAGCAGAACAGGCACTCGGGCACGAACTCCGCTCGTGTTCTCCGGCCTGCGGAGCAACTCGCCCCTTAATGACACACATATGAGTGAAGAGAGAGGAGAAAATACTTAAAAGAAATATTTCTCTTATCTGGAATTCTGATACTTAAACAGTTCAAATAGAGGATTGTGGGTGGACAGATAAGATGAGAGCTGTGATGTTCAATCGGTGGACAGTAAAGAAGACAATGACTAGAAGCTGATACCAGTATTATCTGTTTCCAGAGTATTTGCTCGCCCCCTCATACATGAGGTCATGAGGCTTTGTAACTGAAATGACCTGCAGGATCCTCAGGCTTTCACAATATTGAAACACACAGCAAATATAGCCAATATAAAAACCCATCAGAGTGTGACTGTAGGACTCTTGTTTCAGATGTGGCTTTCTTTCTTAAATGATTTGATCTCAAGTACCAAAAACAGTGTAAGCGAAACAGTCAGCCCTCTGTTTAAAGGTCTGAACCATCTACGGCCCCCCCAGCCCAGCAGCTGTGAACTGGCCTCTCTAAACTCTCTGGATTTCACTGTCGGCCTGTGTGTCAGACTTTTCTCCTTGTGTGCACTTGCCTGAGTTATTAATACGAGCAGCACTTCACTGGGAGTTCATGTTGCTATTGCCACAGAGCCAAATTTGGCTCCTGAGTTCAATCCTCAAATACTGAAAGCGAATCACTTACACCAACCGTCACTAATTCCAGCAGTCTGGGATCGGTTTATTAAAGGTCTCATCGGAGTGAGTGGTTGCTTTTTTTGCAGCCTAACCTCTTTCCTCGGCCTCGTGTGACTCAGAAACGGAAATATGAAATGTTCCCACACACCCCGCTTAGATCACCGATGGCCATGTCACATCAGCACTGTAATTATACAGATGCACATGGGTCACACATTCAGTTAGAGGAGAAGATGATGAAGTTATAATTAGTGTGAAGTATACACGACTGGGTTGTTTGAGTCTGAAATTTGGGAAGGGAAACAGTAGAAGACAGTGCAAAGTGTAATGTGAAGTTTTGATTGATTGATTGACACATAAGGGAAAAATATAAAATTTTAAAACAAATTCAAAACATACAGAAAAAAAGCAACAACAAAAACTTAGTACAAACAGGGGGAAAAAAACAGTGTCAGAAAAGGAGCAGGTAGAAGTAAAACTTATTTATCCCTGCCCCTTTGTTACCTCTATTATAAATTAAATATAAATATTAATAATAAATAGCTGCTAATTTACACTATTAGGCTACATTGGTTGTGCCTTTGCACCTAACCAGCTAACAAACACAATCTTTCCTTAACATAACTCCTCAATCAAATAACTTCCCAGAATTTACTTTTTGTACCGTTTTTTATATTGATTTATATTTGTACATTGCTTCAACCCATCACCCATAGATCCACTCCAACAACTGAGATACACATGCTTTTCCTTTTAGAATGAACACATTGTTTTTTTTAATTAAAATTTCCTTAAATTATAACCCCCCTCCCTGTCACAAAACATTTTTTTTGTAAATTACCTGGAAGTGAATCAGTTCTCGCTTTGAATATGATTTGTAGAGTTTTTTAGTTTGACAATGTCCCAGAATTTCATCGACTTTTCCATCATTTATCAGGTCCCTCTCAACAACTTTGATCTCAAAGGGTCAGATAAATGAGAGATTAAAGCGAAAGGGAGATTGCGTGGATCCATTCATCTGACTGCAGATCTGTGCGCTGCCTGGTGATAATCGGGGGGTTTTGTTCTCACACTTGTTAGTAGATGAGTAGGATTCTCTTCTTTTTTTTCTTTTTTTTAAGGGAATCACGGGCTCCTCCTCCCAACTTTTTTGTTACGCTGGTGGGAACTCCCTGCAGTGTCTCATGATTACATGATGAGGTGAGTGGAGTAGGCGTGAGTCTGCAGAGGGAAGCGAGGACGCAGCAGAGGCGCATTGATGAGAGTCTGGCCGCTTAGGCTCACAGGGATGCAGTTGTAGTTACACCGCTTTGCTTTGTTTCTCAGGAGCCATCAGCGGACTGGGAAGTTCGAATTATTGGACTGTCTCGCCAAAAAAAAAAAGAAACTTTAGTGGATTTTTTTTTCCTTCTCCTCCAAAAAATGGGTTTGGAAGGATTTTGCGCACGGACGCCGGGGACCGAATCCTTCTTCAGCCGCTCTTTCCTTTGTATTCTCGGGGTCTTGGTCAGTGTTTGTCCGCCCGTGAGTGAGGGTTTCAACCTGGACACGGAGAACCCGGCTGTTTACAGCGGACCTAACGGGAGCTACTTCGGATACGCGGTGGACTTTTATTTGTCCGACTCTGCCAGGTGAGTTACAGATCAAGAGTTTTAGAAAAAGCAACAGCCCACACATCGTTCTCCCAACATTGTGTAGCTATCTTAAAAAACAACAGGATAAAGAAAAAAAGTTGGGAGACATTTGTGTCTAATTTAATAAAGTCATTTCGGCACAGCCCGCAAGTATGTTGCGCGCAAACTTTCCACTGGACTGTGTCACAGACTTCTGCAACTGTAGAACATCTACAGCTGCCTTTTAAAGTAACAGAGCAAGTTTCCAACAGAAAACACACAGCTTTCTATGGTACATTGTTTTGTTTTGAAGCCTAAACTGTTGCCGGGGACACATGCTGTCCTTTACGCACACCCCACATGCCCCCAGTGCGCGCTAATCTGCACTGGAACTCAATATATCCAGATAAATGACTTTTTTTTTTTGAATGACTTGTGGAAAATCCCAAATGACGCAAATATAAGAGTGTATTTCATCCTGGAAGGGGGGGGTGACTTTAAAACAAGATGAGGACCATTTGGAAATTGTCTACAAATGTTACAGTTGTAATTCAATGAAAAATGACATTTATTTGACCCACTTCCAGAGCAGGCTTGCTCTCTGCAGCAGCATTGTATTGGTATGAAGTATGTTGTTGGCTGTGATGCTTCATGGCTCCGTGGGGATGTGATCCCCGCGACACTCCTGCATGCATGCAGCATTCTTCCTTCCTCGGAGGCTTTTGGCATCAGCCCTTTTTGGAGTTTAGACAGATTCGTGCATGCCTGTGGTCGTGTATTAATACCACAATGGCTGGCAGAGAATAGACATTGAGGCTGAGCCTTGATCGCCGTCACAGCCGGTGCTGCATGTGTCTCGGTGCGCCTTTGGGTGCCATCCTGATTCCTGCAGACGCACAAGTTTCTGAAATGTTCAGACTCCATGTCTGAGCAGCAGCGCACCGATCAGCCGGCCAGCACGCCTGGGTTTGAGAAAGGGCTTTGTCCCTCCTGTGACGCCAGCAGCACATTCAGCCTTCCTGTTCCTCCTCCCCATTTCCACGGACAGCCAGATCCTCAGACATGGAGGAGACCCCCTCCCCTCCCCGCCCTGCTGTCTCTTTAAAAGCTCGCTGCATTTTGGGCCTAATTTTTCTTCCTTGGGAAGCAGGGGTTTCAGGAGAGCGGTATGATTTAAACCCTGCTTCTCTCTCCCACATCCCCCCCTTCTCACTCCTCCCTTTGCTGATGTCATTCTGCAGAGCTTTTTAATTCATCCATCACCCTGACCTTCCCCCACCGTCTCGCCCCTCTCTCTCCCCATCATCTCCACTTGTCTCATTAAGTCCCAGACACAAGTCGACGTCATCTCACCGATGACTTAATGCTGAACTTTTTTGTGTGCAGTTGAGACACCTTGCTCATAAAGGCACAGCCCGTGATTTGTGAGATTGCAAAGCGGAGCAGCGTTCACATGCAGCTTTCTACGGCTCATTGCTCTGTAATTTTCCTCCTGATGATATGTACGCAAAAGTCAAATGTCAAACACAACCAGAATCTGAGAGCAGATTTAAGACTCTGACTCATCCCTTTATCTACAAACGGCATGTAGCTATCTGCCACCTTTCATCAACGGTTTTTTCCAGGGTTTTCCACGTCCAAACGCATCAGACATAAAATTAGTTTCTGGTATCTCTCCCTTTGCCAACATCTCATCCTCGCCCACACTTTGACGACGTGGGGAGTGGGGGAGTATAGCGGCGATGAGGTCAGCAGGGGGTTGCGATGAGAGATTCTTCTTGTCAGGAACGAGCTGCTGTGAACCTGGTACCGACCCCTGCCGATGAAAATTATTGGACCTTTTAGCCTAAACATGTTTATCTGTGGCTAGACAACTGTGATGGATTTTGGAAATGAGACAGAATGTGAATGTGGCTACGGCGGGAAGGAATGAAAATACTTCTCCCGCCTGTAAATCCTCCCTGTGAAGGCTACAGAGGATTACTTTCTCTAACTTTGACACTAATCCCTGACAATGAGTTTACATATATGGATCGGTCATGCCCTGGGGCTAACATAATAAAATTACATTTGGGTACTTGTTGGACGACCCACCATCGTAGAGCGCCTCAGGGCCGGCGTCTGTGAACTGTGTGTGACAGTTCTTGTCAAATCCACACAGGAAGGACAAGAGGGTGAATTACCCTCCGCCGTGAGGGCGACGGCGTGTTTTTATTATTTTAAAAGATGTTCATCAGAGATGGTCTTTTGGCATTCTAGCTGTGTTTGTATACATTTGTCCTGGTCCCATTTTCTACGGGAGCTGAGCGGACTCAGGCCCCGTTTACACGGGGCAAAAACGGAGGCGTTTTCATGCGTTTTGGCCGTTCGTTTACACGAAAACGGAGGTCAAAGCCCCCAAAAACGATCATTTCTGAAAACTCCGGCCAAAGTGGAGATTTTCAAAAACTCAGTTTTCACGTTTGCGTCTAAACAGAGAAAACGGAGATTTACGTCACATTATGCGACAGAAACGTCCCAGCAGCGTCATGAGTGCGACCTGTGTTTACAATTTGTTTGGCCACCGTCAATATTTTCTTTTATTTTACCTGTTTTAAATTCTCTCAGACTCTCGTTCCGTCTTGAAAATCAGCAATTCAGTTTGCTACAGAAGTAAAGCCTGAATTATGGTCCCGCGTTAAATCGACGCAGAACCTACGGCGTAGGGTATGCGGCGATGCGCGCCGTACGGTGTGCGTCGCCGCGTACCCTACGCCGTAGGCTCTGCGTTGGTGTAACGCGGAACCACAAATCAGCCTTAACTGGAAGTTACACGTGTCATTTGTTGATGTTTTTCCAGGATTCTGATTGGCTGGCATGACGTTAACAGCGTATTCATGCGGGTCCGTGTAAACGAGGATATTTTTGAAAACGTAGAGGGGAAAATATCCGTTTTTGTAAATACCCGGCTACGTGTAAACGTGGCCTCATCCTACTCTGTAATTAAACAGCAGTAAGTGGCTGCTCGGACTTTCACTGGTGCCAGCCAGTGATAAGGGGCTGGATCTGCTGAGATAGAAAAGGTCAAAGGTCAGGGGCTGCAAATAATAACAGAGCTCGTCTGGTGTGTATGGAAGGATGAGGCAGGTTCACGTGCCTCGGGGACGTGCGTTGGGTTCCATGTAACTGGGCCACGGGCCGTCCAAACAGAGCCTGACCATGTCCCGACTCCCCTGGAGTTTACTCTCTCAAACAAGGTTAGAGTGGGACTAATATTGACACTGGACCGAGGCTTCTCTCGGTCGCTAATGGAGCTGTTTGTTCTGCTCTCCACGCCGAGGCTCTTCTCCATATTCAATCAGCCTCATTTTGTGTTATTGTTTTCACTGGTGTCCTTTTTATTTAATGGACCAGCTCCTACATGAAACCAGTAAATGTTTGAGCTGCAGGAGCGCAGCTTGTGTGCTTGTGTTGCCAAGTTCTCCTTCAGTCCAGGTTCTCGGTGAGACAAAGGGGTCCTTTGTTTACCGTTTCACTTCAGAGGATCTCTCACTATGACTCATTACATTTCATTATTTATTGGCCTTTTAAAAAGTGTCCTTAATTTTTCTGTGTGCCAAGAAGGGGGTTGGGAAATTATATGGACATTAGGAATGGGTGATATTTTACCGTTCACGATATACCATCAAAAAAATTCCCCACGGTTAAATCGACGCACAATGTATGGGAAGGAAGGAAGGAAGGAAGGAAGGAAGGAAGGAAGGAAGGAAGGAAGGAAGGAAGGAAGGAAGGAAGGAAGGAAGGAAGAATATGAGCCAGAAAGAAAGAAAGAAAGAAATGAGCCTGAAAGAAAGAAAGAAAGAAAGAAAGAAAGAAATGAGCCTGAAAGAAAGAAAGAAAGAAAGAAAGAAAGAAAGAAATGAGCCAGAAAGAAAGAAAGAAAGAAAGAAAGAAAGAAATGAACCTGAAAGAAAGAAAGAAAGAAGGAAAGAAAGAAAGAAAGAAAGAAAGAAAGAAAGAAAGAAAGAAAGAAAGAAAGAAAGAAAGAAATGAACCTGAAAGAAAGAAAGAAAGAAAGAAAGGAAGAAAGAAAGAAAGAAAGAAATGAACCTGAAAGAAAGAAAGAAAGAAAGAAAGAAATGAGCCTGAAAGAAAGAAAGAAAGAAAGAAAGAAAGAAAGAAAGAAAGAAAGAAAGAAAGAAAGAAAGAAAGAAATGAGCCTGAAAGAAAGAAAGAAAGAAAGAAAGAAAGAAAGAAAGAAAGAAAGAAAGAAAGAAAGAAAGAAAGAAATGAGCCTGAAAGAAAGAAAGAAAGAAAGAAAGAAAGAAAGAAAGAAAGAAAGAAAGAAATGAGCCTGAAAGAAAGAAAGAAAGAAAGAAAGAAATGAGCCTGAAAGAAAGAAAGAAAGAAAGAAAGAAAGAAAGAAAGAAAGAAAGAAAGAAATGAGCCAGAAAGAAAGAAAGAAAGAAATGAGCCAGAAAGAAAGAAAGAAAGAAAGAAAGAAAGAAAGAAAGAAAGAAAGAAAGAAAGAAAGAAAGAAAGAAAGAAAGAAAGAAAGATAAATTCCCGTTGATACGTGTTTGTGTAACAAACATGGCGGATCTGAGTCATTACAGTTTTGCGGTACAGGTGTAACTCATTTAATTGGTTTTTATTAATTCAATTTAATTGGTGTAGTTTAGTATTTAGTATCTTTTAGAGCAGTGATTTGGGGGCTCCAAAGACTGAATGTGGTGATAGATTTATAGTTACAAAGGTGGAGTTGAATTGGTATTTTTTTATCGTAATTTTTATCGTTATCGGGATAAATGCCAGAAATTATCGTGATACATTTTTTAGTCCATACCGCCCATCCCTAATGGACGTATAACATACAACATGGATACAGTGCATCCAGTCTCACACAAAGTGCCTTTAGAGGTCTATTAACAAACGGGGCTTTATATAGTAAGTCTGCCTGTGTTTGACTTGAGAAAGCATGGGTGGTGATGATGTGTTTAAGGGCCCGGGACCCTCTGCCCCGGCGGTTTGGGAATGCCCCAAGGACGTCATGTCTACCCGGGGATGGAATCGGCCATCGGTCGGGTCGTCTCGACTCGCATTTTTGCTTCTTTTATTCCATGACTGCTGACAGGCGTGGTCTGTTTTACCCACAACTCACACTATTACTCATTTCTATATTCAGTTGATAAAAGCTGTCCTTGCTGTTGCAGTGTGAAGAAGATGCCTCTGGATCTCTTTCAAATATGAATTTAACATAACTAAAGCTTAAATTAGGATGCGTTCAGATTCAGGAATGGCATGTAATGCATGCGTGGGTGCAACAGGAGTTGGGTGGTGTAGGAGTAAAGTCTTCAGCGCTCAGACAGCTACGGCCCACCCCACCCCAACAACCACCATTCCTTTTAGTACAACAGTCCCTCTATCCTGTTAACATTGCATCCCCATACAGGGCCGTTATTGTGCAGAGGTGTGAACCACCAGCAGTTAAACCCCCTGCAGCATGGCTTAAGGGCAGCAGCATTTTGAAAGGGAAGAGATGGGCTGCATTTGTGTTTAGGACGGGGGGTGGACCACATTTTGGCGCGAGAAAATCCAGGAGTCATTTTGATAGCTTTTGTTGCAGGATGTTTCAACGTTCTCACTCGCCACTTGTGAAATCCCTGAGAGGTTGACGTAAACAAAACAGCTGCTGGTTTTCCCACATTAACTCTAAAAGCACCCGTAAGGATGGGGGGATATAACGGGACTAAGGCTGGGGATCCATTCAAATGTCAAGAATCGATTTGATTCCGATTCTTAAGATTCAGAATCGATTATCAAGATTTGATTCGATCCGATTCGATCCGATATTGATTTGGGTTACTGTTAATAAAACTGTTTTTTCAGCTGTTGCATGAATGATATGACTGTAGTTCTGCAACATATTAATACTAGTATTATATTGAGATTCAACAGTAAGTATTGCAGCTAATGATGCTGTAAAGACTAATCACTTCCCAGAATGCTGATAGAACTGCTTTCAGAAACATCATGTGGGTCAGAATTATCAAACAGATCCAGGGAGGAAACAGAGGATGAAAGAAATCGCTTTTATTTTTTCTCCATTTATGAGAATTTGGTTTTTAACATTTATGCAAATGTAACCCTAAGACAGTATATAAAGCAAAGAAATATGGACAATTTATGCAATTATAACTGAAAACTTTAATGTTTTCATACCTTTAAACATATTTTTGCAAAAACATGGCACCAGTTATTCTCGTGTCCAACAAAATATTCCTTTTTTGGGCATAAACAAAAAAGTACCAAAAGTTGTAATGTAATCATACATTTTTTTTTTTTTTTTTTTTTAATCGATCTTGAGACATATTAATCGATTTTTAGGAATTAATATGAGAATCGATTTAAAATCGGAGAATCAATCTTTTCAACACAGCCCTAAACGGGAGTGCTGCTTGCTGAAAGTTTGGGGTAAAAACACAAATCACTGAACCTATTTGGCGTCAGCTTGTCAATTCATGTAACAGACTATAAACTTAATTGAATGCAGAGAAGTGTAAGATCATAAAGCTTGCATTATTGTTTGAAACTGCACTGGGTGTCCACACATACTGTACTTCCTATGTGACAGTACAGTGCTGTGTGAGTGCTTTGGCTGCTCCTGCTGCTGATTTCCAGCCCACCTGTTGCCCCACAGAATGATCCTTTTGAGGATCCATAGGAAACGTTTTTCTCTGGGATATGGAACAAGATCCCGGACAGACCGGACTGTTTATCTAATGAACGCCGGTCTGTGTGGGTTCAGATAGCTGCAGCTTCGCTCAAGTCCGTCCCCGTGATGCGGAAATGCCCATAAGTTGCTGTCAAGAACAGAACTTGTCGGGCAACGTATAGATCCTTTTTCCACCGCCTGGACCATGCGTCCCTGTGACCGCTAATAAAAAGATGTGGCCTCAACTCAGCACAGTAGACTCTCTATAGTCAGCACACGCCATCCCAGCAGGCACTGCTACTCTCATCATGGTTGTGTCCTGGACAGCAGCACTCACACACGGCACATGTGTGTGTGTGTGTGTGTGTGTGTGTGTGTGTGTGTGTGTGTGTGTGTGATGATCATCCATATGGCAGACCTAAGGACTCAAGCAGCCTCCGTCTGGCCTTGACTCTGGGAGGACACACGACGAATCGTTTGGCTCCATGTGGTCTAGAATAAGTCATCGCTCACTACTTGTGTTTCTCGTATCAGCTATTTAGCTGATCTCACTCTTAAGTGACAGATGATTTCAAAAGCGTTAGTATGACATCACTCAGTTACTTATGCAACTAATTCATTACTAATTCAGATGCGTATGACTTAGGGGTGTAACGGTACATGTATTTGTATTGAACCGTTCGGTATAGCGTGTTCGGTTCGGAACGGAGGCGTACCGAACGAGTTTCCACACAGACATATTAAGTAGAGGACCGCACGTTGTGGAGCAGAGCGCTGCACATAGGCAGTTGCGCTCACACCGAGAAAGTATTAAGATTAAAGAAAAAAGCACTAACTAATGAAGAACTAAAGAGCTAAGCACATAATTGTGACAAGTCCAGTGTTTCCCCTACCATTGTTTAGGCCTGGCGTAATTTACGTTTGATCATTTACGTTTATGAGCGCCTCTGCAGCGCTGTTCTGCAACGTGAGTCAACCTGCTTCGTTGCCTAGTAAAGCCTGAATTATGGTTCGGCGTTAAATCGACGTAGAGCCTACGCCGTAGGGTACGCAGCGACGTGCACCGTACGGCCGCTAGCTGCGTACCCTACGCCGTAGGCTCTACGTTGGTGTAACGCCGAACCATAAATCAGCCTTAACGATGCGAGTACGGCTGCTGAGAGCGCGGGCATATTATTATACATTATGGGATGTATAGAGTTTGTAGCCAGCCAACTATGGCGCCAAAAAAAGAAAAAATATCGCGGGCGACAGACAACATTATATAAAGAAATGTTTCTGCGAGGTACGTGTGTTTGTGTTTGCATGTGACGCTGCAGGGAAGCATGAAGGAAAAACCCGCCCGACAACACACCAGGCGTCCGCGGGGTCCTAGCGCCGGCACACGTAGAGACAATGTTATTTTGTGTGTGTGTAATAAACAACTAGCACGTTTATATTTTGCATTTTGTTTTCTTACTGTACCGAAAATGAACCGAACCGTGACCTCCAAACCGAGGTACGTACCGAACCGAGATTTTTGTGTACCGTTACACCCCTATCATCGATCAAGGCATCGGTTACATCGCTGTGAAAAAGGTGTACAGTCATTTGAAAAAGAGACTTTAAAAGGTCTTAAATAAAGCGCCAGATGACGAGTTATAATGTTGTTGAGCAATTAAGCTAAAATACTAAAGTACCACATTCAAAACTGGTTCAGGAGTGTGTGGCACCCCCTTTAGCAACAGGAACTTAAAGCTTTTGTTTTCTTTTTTGTTTTCTGCATACCGTTATCAGTCCCTCCCGTTATTTTTGCCCACCCTCCTTCAACATCTCTGATTGGGTTTATTGAGGTTTGTGGACTCTCTCACATGCTCTAATAAGGTCTCACCACAGCATTTCGATACGGATGATGTCTGGACTGTTACTGGCACCTCACTTCTTTTCATTCTTTCCAGCAATCTGTCATTCCCTTGTAGATTTGACGGTTTGCTTTGCCGATCATTGTCATTTTTTTCACGACAACAAATCCAGCCAAGTCTCAGCTGTTGGACAGATGGCCTCCCATTTCCCTCCAGCGCGCTCCGGCGCACACAAGATCGTGTTCAGCTTTGACAGTCGGCATGACAAGTTGGTAAAATAAGCTGCACTTATTATGGCCAAATGTTTCCACTTGATGGAAATATTTTGCCGTTTCAAAGGATGTTGTTCCAGAGGGTTTGCAGTTTGCTTAGATGCGACTTTGCAAACATTCTTATGAGAGAAAAGACACATTGACAAATAATGTGGCTTGAAAGAATAAGAGTTCATTCTTTCTGAAATAAAACTAAAAAGGAACATTTGAATTTCCATCTTAATATCTGTTGAAGCAGTGAGAGTTTTCGGGCTTTTCCACTAGGAATGGGTGATATTTTACCGTTCACGATATACCGTCAAAACAATTCCCCACGGTAAGAATTTGTCATCTCACGGTAAAAACTATAAATTCCGTTTTTGTAGGAAGGAAGGAAGGAAGGAAGGAAGGAAGGAAGGAAGGAAGGAAGGAAGGAAGGAAGGAAGGAAGGAAGGAAGGAAGGAAGGAAGGAAGGAAGGAAGGAAGGAAGGAAGGAAGGAAGGAAGGAAGGAAGAAATATATGAGCCTGAAAGAAAGAAAGAAAGAAAGAAAGAAAGAAAGGAAGAAATGAGCCAAGAAAGAAAGAAAGAAAGAAAGAAAGAAAGAAAGAAAGAAAGATAGAAAGAAAGAAAGAAAGAAAGGGAGAAATTAGCCTAAAAAGAAAGAAAGAAAGAAAGAAATGAGCCAAGAAAGAAAGAAAGAAAGAAAGAAAGGAAGAAATGAGCCTAAAAAGAAAGAAAGAAAGAAAGAAAGAAAGAAAGAAATGAGCCAAGAAAGAAAGAAAGAAAGAAATGAGCCAAGAAAGAAAGAAAGAAAGAAATGAGCCAAGAAAGAAAGAAAGAAAGAAATTAGCCAAGAAAGAAAGAAAGAAAGAAAGGAAGAAATGAGCCAAGAAAGAAAGAAAGAAAGAAAGAAAGAAAGAAAGATAGAAAGAAAGAAAGAAAGAAAGGGAGAAATTAGCCTAAAAAGAAAGAAAGAAAGAAAGAAATGAGCCAAGAAAGAAAGAATGAAAGAAAGAAAGAAAGAAAGAAGGAAGGAAAGAAAGGAAGAAAGAAATGAGCCAAGAAAGAAAGAAAGAAAGAAAGAAAGAAAGAAAGAAAGAAAGAAATGAGCCTAAAAAGAAAGAAAGAAAGAAAGAAAGAAAGAAAGAAAGAAAGAAAGAAAGAAAGAAATGAGCCTAAAAAGAAAGAAAGAAAGAAAGAAAGAAAGGAAGAAATGAGCCTAAAAAGAAAGAAAGAAAGAAAGAAAGAAAGGAAGAAATGAGCCTAAAAAGAAAGAAAGAAAGAAAGAAAGAAAGGAAGAAAGAAAGAAATGAGCCAAGAAAGAAAGAAAGAAAGAAAGAAAGAAAGAAAGAAAGAAAGAAAGAAAGAAAGAAAGAAATGAGCCTAAAAAGAAAGAAAGAAAGAAAGAAAGAAAGAAATGAGCCTAAAAAGAAAGAAAGAAAGAAAGAAAGAAAGAAAGAAATGAGCCAAGAAAGAAAGAAAGAAAGAAAGAAAGAAAGAAAGAAAGAAAGAAAGAAAGAAAGAAAGAAAGAAAGAAAGAAATGAGCCTAAAAAGAAAGAAAGAAAGAAAGAAAGAAAGAAAGAAAGAAAGAAAGAAAGAAATGAGCCTAAAAAGAAAGAAAGAAAGAAAGAAAGAAAGAAAGAAAGAAAGAAAGAAAGAAAGAAAGAAAGAAAGAAAGAAAGAAAGAAGGATAAATTCCCGTTGATGACGTTTTTGTATTGGTATTTTTTTTATCGTTATCGGGATAAATGCCAGAAATTATGGTGATAAATGTTTTAGTCCATACCGCCCAACCCTATTTTCCACTCACTCCTTCTGTTTTTTGGCTTAATTCTTGTCAAATATATAACGACCCAGTGTACCAAGCGCTGTCATCTCATCTATTAGCAGTTGTGTTTATAACTTCTAGTCCTGGTCAGACTCAACATTATCGTTGTTAGCATTTTAGGATTATTTTCTTTTCTTCGGCCATTGTGTTTACAGCTTGAGAGTTGAAAGACGTTTACTTTCTTTTTTTAACAAAACTGTATGCAGTATTTGGCACTGAAGTACGAGAGAACGAGAGCAGCGCAGGACAATAGCTGCCTCTGGCTGGGATCAAGATTGCATCTGACTTTTTTTACCCAAATGGAACCACTCCATTGTTTGAGTATGCGTTGATAGCTTGGTGTAAATTCCTGGAGGCCCCTGTTCATGTTTTATTTAGGTGTTGGTGATGTTTTGAAGGCCACCAGAGCTTTCAACCCCCCCCCTCTCTTCTTTTACATATGTGCCATAGCATTCACAGAGCTGTTTATGAGTGCAGATGGCGACTGCAGCCACGACTGGCAAGCTTAACAATTGTGATTTAGATTTTTCCCTCGTTTTTGGTTTAAAGCTCTCATAATGGTGTTCAAGTGACATCAGCTTTGCAGCTGGGTGGAAGACAATTAACTGTGAAATGGTTAGGGGTGCTGGGCTGAATGGGAGGGAGCGACTCAGGAATTAAAGACTGTTGACAACCTCAAACTGTAACCTCACCATAAACTGTATTAGCTAAAGCTACACGATAATGTCACATCAGCAAGTTCCAGCACTCTGCATCAGCCTTAATTTCTTAACCCCACATAAAATAGTGGTTGCAGTCTGGCGATTATAGTGCGGTTAGACATTTTCTGTAAAATGTCCCTCAGATTGCTTGACCCTCAAATGAGGCCGCCCTCAGTTACAGCCAGGCTGTTTACACATTCTTCACTAGCATCCTAAATCTATTACAGTTGTTTAATTATTGCTTTTCTGTCAGTTGGGTGTTGGAAATCACCCCGGCTACTGTACGGCGGCCGGCTCTGTTCAGCTAAGAATGCTTTTCATCTGAACCTGATTCTGCACCGGGACATTGCTCAATGTCCTTGTCAGGTTTTGTTATTTTTCCACCAGCCACATAAAACCAAAGATGGCAAATGGAGATTAGTTTATCTCCACACTTACCCAGGCATGTGAGAGAGTGGAATAAGTGCACTTAGGCCCTTTGCAAGGCATGCATCGCTCTCCATTAATGAGGCAGCAATTGAACATGTCGGTGTCACGTCTGAATAATTCGCGAGGAGCTTTTCAGTTACAATTTTCCGATGGTAATGGCAAATAGGTCAGACCTAATAACGATTAAACTTTCAGCACAACTCAAGTCTGAACAGCTGCGGGGGCAGTAATGGGCAGAGACACGGCAGCAGAGGGATAATTTAGGTTCTGATCAGCTGCTCACAGGAATCCAACAGGTAGCATTAGTAAATCAATAAAAGCCGTGTCCAAACTTTTGTACTTTGTGGATTTACTTAACATATTTAACTCCGGGAACAAGTCACCTTTTTATCTGATAAATGAGAGAAAATTGCTTAAAAGCTTTAAATTGATTGCTTCTGACTTAAACCACATAATTTAACACGTTTACACGTGCAGCTTTGTTCTAGAAGCAGTGACAGTGCACATGGTTTTTCACAGGCAGAGGTGTCAAAAGTATTCACATTCATTACTCAGGTAGAAGTATAGATACTAGAGTTTAAAAATACTCCTGTAGAAGTTGAAGTATCAACTCAAGTTTTTTACTCAAGTAAAAGTATAAAAGTACTGGTTTCAAAACTACTTAAAGTATGAAAGTAAAAGTAATGTAAGGGGGAAAAAGCCATTAAGGACAAAAGCCATTGAAAATGAATGCATCTTAGTATAATGTAAATATATTAAAGAAGCATATATGTGTACTATTGAGCATTAACATGTGTTTCAGAGAGCAGGAGATATGATGACTAGTTGCCTATAAGTATTGTAATGGTGCAAAAAGTCAAACTTCAGAGGCATGTTATCATTTATCCTAACCTTTATTGGAATGTACATCCAAGTTTAGTTGCAGGAATCTGAGGGAACGGATGTAAGAACAAAACTGGACAAGAACATCTGAAACAACCACAACCAAATTCACTCTATCCTTATGGAGCAATTTAACTGGATAGTTTTTTTTAAAGGCCGAAATGAAATAGAGTAACGAGGCTGTTTTTAAAATGTAAGGAGTAAAAAGTACAGATAATTGTGTGAAAATGTAAGGAGTAAAAGTAAAAAGTCGTCTGAAAAATAATTACTCCAGTGAAGTATAGATAACCAAAATTTCTACTTAAGTAAGGTAACGAAGTATTTGTACTTCGTTACTTGACACCTCTGTCCACAGGTGAGGTAAAGATATAAGATATTGTTCTTGTTTTCTGGTTGACAACTATATGATTTTACTGCAGTGCTATCAAGAGAACGTCAGGGCCTGTTAAATAAGTTTAAACACGTAGGAAACAGACCATCGCAGCTTCTTCCATCCACTCCCACTATGTTCTACACAAATACTCTGTGTGTGGTCTGCTAATAAAAATGATGATAGCAGCATATCTTGATGTTGTATGAAAACTATTATTGTATTTATACCACACTTTTTATACGGCGTAGCATCATGTGAAAGGCAGATGTCGCGTGGAGCGATGCTGTTTCCTGTTACAGTGACAGGCTGGATGAAATAAAACAGCGTGAAAGATTTGCAGAAAGGCGACGAAATGCCATCACTTTTAACAGAATGACAGTATGAGATGTGTCATGTCTGAACATTCTTTAGAGAACTGGAGCGTTTTACAGATGCATGCTCAACACACGTCTGCCAGTAAGGCTCTTTTTAACCTGTTGTTGAACCTCTGTTGCTGCAGCACAAATGCAACTGTCCTCCTTACAACATCTGTCCTTCCATGAACAGCTGAGGATACTTACCCCCCCCCCCACCCCCACCCCAACTAATTACATATTTTTGCATGCCAATCCAAAGAGCCCTCACTTTTACAAAGGAATTCATAATGCAGCTCTCAGTCTGCAGCCAGAGATTCATTACATACAAACAAACAAAAGCTCTGCCTTTTAAGCACATTGCTAGCTAGAAAAGCTACATGGGTGAGGTTTAGATCCTCCCCAGATAAGGCCCATTAAATGCTAATTCTGCTGCATTTACAGAACTTGCAGATTACCATCAACCTTTGCCTTAATAGGAGGGAAAGAGAGAAAGAGCATCTGTAGTTTAACATCTGCATCTAGCAGGGTAATAATATTGTTAAATGACTAGCATGAGCTGCCAACTTTTTTGATTAAAGCATGATCTGCTTGTTTTTTTTTTCTTTTCCCCCCTCTGAAAAGCTGCCACGGCCATCTCTGCTCAAAAACAATTAAACCAAAACTGCTGTGGTGTTCACTTTCCTTTGCTTTGTTATTGTGTGCATCTTCCCCCGCTGGTGTCAGTTATTGCCTACACATGCTTGCAAATTATTTCTAAACAGTCTCAGCCAGGTCGATTTATTCACTTTTTCACGATTTTTCTGCTTGAAACAGAACTAATGGTGCTTGTAAGTTCAGAAATGCATTTGATCAGATATATCTGGGAGGCTGGCAGCCGGCAGGTGTGTGTGTTTCCTAACTCCTTCTGGGTGTGAGTGTGAGAGCTTGAAGACAGGGAAGGCCACGTGGATGTGAGTCCCTATCCAGGAAAGCCCTTTGTGATCTAGAATAGATAACTGAATACATGCAGCTCTCTTGCAATACTGGGTTATTCCTGCCGTTGCATGTGCAGTAAGATTGGAACTAGGGCTGTGCGATTAATCGATTTTAAATCTAAATCGGATTTATTAATCACAATCGATGTTAAAAAAAGGAAAATCGGAAAATTTTCCGTTTTTGCAGCTGGCTGCATTACAGACAGAGCTCGTCTAGTCATCTTTGTTTGGTCAAGAAAATTGTAAATGTTGTCACTTTACTAAACTCAAGGAGGATTTACAGTATGTTTCGATTGCACTTCATTCCCAACAGGGAAATTTGTTTGCTATTTTTCTTTAAAAATAAAGATAAAATATTTGAAACAATTTATTCCATTGTCTTTTGTAGTTTTACCAAAAAAATCGAAAATCGGGTTTTCAGAGAAAAAAAATCTGGATTTTATTTTTGTCCAAAATCGCCCAGCCCTTCCTTTTCCTTTTTGTCTCTTTAGAGAAAAAGTCATTTCTGGGGGTTTTTATGCTCCACATTTGGATGGTACACATATATTTATGTATATATTGTACATTTTTGGCCTATTTTTTAAACCACAACTTAAATATAGGACATTACAATAAAAAGGAATATTGAATACTGTAAAGTTTAACTACAGCTTCACTCGTAGTGGCTCTTATACCGTCTTCTGAACCCGGCTGGATGCTAAGTTTAGCCAAAATATAAATGTTTGTAGGTCATTGGAGGATCTAGGGGAGGAAAGGGTGTGCTTTTCCTGTTTTTAAGCCCCCGAGACATTGTCTAGTCTCAATGGTCCCTTGCCTCCTTTACCCACATCAAAAACGGCTGCAACCGTCTGGGCTGCTTGTTGGGTCAAGTGGTTCCACAATGAGGTAATGGATAAACCATCCCATTAGGCCACATTATCTGCTCAGGAATTTTTTTTCCCCCTAACTTATCCATGCCCAAATCTCGACTGAGTCTATTAACATATCCTCACATTACCTTTACTCTTTTTGATGTCGGTAGTTTGCCCAGCAGAGCTGTGACTCCTGGGATCTCCTGTAACCTCCACTATTTATCCAGTTTCTCTTGAAGTGGTTGGCTGCTCTTCCTGCAGATGTACAGTGGGGCTCCAAGGACACAGTCATTTAGTGTCCCAGCTGTAGAAACATGAGTGTGACTCCACTTAGCCTGTCTGCTCTCTTGTTTTCCTATTGCATCTGCCCCCTCGGGAGCATGTATGGCCACGCAAGTGTTTCTCCCCGGGTGTCTACGTAGGGACGCGAGTGGAGTGAATGTGTCTGCGAAGCATCGCATGTGCACATGTGATGTAAAGCAGTGCTGCTGCAACCTGCTAAAATGTTTTGCCTCTGAGTCAGAACACAGATCGCCAAGCTGTAAAATGTGCATACTGCATGAAATTTACAGCCACTGGTAGACGGGTAGACGGGCCTGGGAGGTGACTTTTCAGCTGGGGTCGGGCTGAGAGCTGTAAATCAGAGCAGACGTCTGCGGTCGGGGTTGTCAGTGCCGTGAGTGAGTCATGTTTTCAGGTATGATCTGAGTAAAGTTGTCTCTCTGTCTCCTCCGCAGTGCCAGTGTGGTGATCGGTGCCCCCAAGGCCAACACGAGCCAGGTCAACATCACAGAGGGAGGGTCGGTCTTCTACTGTCCCTGGAGCCTCGGACAGTCAGACTGTCACGCCATTGAGTTCGATGCAGATGGTAAGACTTGTGATGAAAATACAAGCAAGAAGCACACCACTAAGGTGTTAAGCACTCATCCCACTCTGTCATGTAGGATTTATTGTTAGGTGCAAATTAATTAGGGCCCAAGCACTTACAGTGCGAAGGCCCTATTGTATCTGTAGGAGTTTTTGTTTTTGTTTTTATCCTCGTTTTTCTTCCGACGAAAGGAGGGACTTTTTGCCCCCTTAAACGTGCCCCAAAAGTCACCAAATTTTGCATGCAAGCCAGGCCTGGCGAAAAATGTGATATTTCCTGGTTTGCATTAATGGCGTGGCAAAATGGCTCAACAGCGCCCCCTAGAAAACTTTGTGCCTCAAGCCCCACAATACCGTTTGACGTACATGCACGAAAATCGCTACACACCTGTATCATTTCGCAACTTAAAGAAAAGTCTCTTGGCGCCATGGCCGGAACCGAACAGGAAGTCGGCCATTTTGAATTAATCGTTTCATTTTGGCGCAATTTATGCCATTTCTTCGGCCGTTTATGCGGCCTGAACCGTAACGTGCACCCAGGTGTGTTATACATCAAAATGTGCGTCTCCATCCTGCGACGATCGGCATTACTTTTGTCAGACAAAAGCGTTACCGTTGCAACGATAGACGCCAAAAAGCGCGCGCCCCCTTCATCTGATTGGTTTATAGTTCCTACTTTCTGCCATAACTTGGTTTGAATGGTTTGACATAAAGACTCATGGGTGGTGTCATCGGACTCGGTATTGAGTCCTTGACCATAATTGGTGCAAATTAGCCCCGCCCCTTCTTCTGATTGGTCGATATTTGATAATTCCTATTTTCTGCCATAACGTTTGAATGGTTTGACATAAAGAATCGTGGGTGGTGTCATCAGACTCTGTATTGAGTCCTTGACTTTTATTGGTGAAAATTGCACGCGCGAGGGCCCGTTCATCACTGCTTGCAGCTTTAATTAGATTTATCTTTGTTTCTTTTTGGGAAGAAATGCCACAAAAACTCTTTACTATTACTGACCTTTGTCCTTTTGGGTGGTTGGTTGAGAGGATTAAAAACTGGAGGTTATGTTTGCCTCTTGGTTCTTTTTTTTCTTCTCACTTTTGAGGCCAGTAGTACAGGTCACTCTTCCGCTTCACTGAACTGCTGTTGCCTTCATTAGCTCCTAAACCTGCAACGGGATGAATAGGATAATGGGGGTGTTGAAGAGGGTTTTTTACCTCCTTCATCCAGGTCATGTTTGTGTTGTCTTGCCTCCGGTGGCAAAGGGAGATAAGCAACCGATCAACAAATACGTCTGACAAAAGAAATCTCCAGTCTGCATCGCAGGCGAAGCTGGAAGTCTTGACAAGGAGGTTCCAGTTGAGTCAAAATTGAGTGAAACAGTTTGGCAGACCAGCAGGAAGTCCGTGCAGTCGTCTAATGAAGGGATTCATGTTTCACTGTGTTGACAGAGCCCCTGTTTTGCACAACAGAGTGAGAAAAATGGCACTCAAAGTAGCCCTGAAAACACAGCCCGACACGCGAGGGACGGCGTCTGCACTGCATTTGGCTTTTTTTACTGACAAACCAACGTTTAGCATTTGAGGTCATTTTGAATTTACTGTCCGTGCAGCACAACAGGGAGAAATATTCCGCTGTATATTTCACGAGCCTGGTAAGAAAAGCTTTTATTGGACGCCTCTACCCCCACTATTTTTGCCGTTTTTCTTTGCAACATTAAAAAGTGCTGTGCATTGATGGGTGCTGGCTAAAGACCACAGAGAGTGATGTCATGCTTAAGCAGCGAGGCCTCGCAGTCAAGGTTGGTCCCCTGGGCTGTCAGTGAATGTCCTTCATATTTTGATATGGCTTTGAAGGAACAGATTAGAGAGCCAGAGCCAGTTCTGACATCTAGATTTTGGCAGAAACTGTCGTACAGTGGAAGAGAGCTCGCTGCGTGAATATCTGCATGGAAATGCAGCTATGACAAACAGCTGTTACATGGATAACATTTACAGCTGTAAATCATTTACTGCAGCTTTGCCGACCTCTCGTTTGCCCGTCCTGATAGCTGAAGTCATAAAATGACATTCAATTATTTTGTCTTTCCCCCTTCCTTGATATTTTCAGAATCAATTCTAAAAATAGGTGACTGTTTAGTATCTTTCAAGCCAAATGGTGTCGGAAGTCTCCCTTTTTTCTTTTGGTGTGGTTGAGCCCTGACCCACGGGCCACAGGCCCTCTTAATTAGCCTAACTAATTGGGTCAAAGTGGCCAGAAGCCCCCCACCCATGCACTTCCTCTCCTCTGGAGATAAGAGCCTGTCTATGGATCCGGGGGAAGGATGGGGGATGGAGGGCACTGAGGACGGGTGGGATGGGAGGAAGGGAAGGATTTAAGTAAAAGGGGAGAAACCAGAACCCCATTTCTCAGCGTTATCCTCCTCCTCCTGTCTTCTTCTTGCTATTCCCACAGGAGCGGCGGATGTGATGAGTGAATTTGACCATTTGTCTTGCACCCCACCCACAAACACAAAAGTACTGGCTCTAACCGTTATCCGCTCACACACAGTGGAAAGTGGAGAGCTGGTCCTCTAGACTCCCCTGAGTCCCGCTCTGATGGGAGGAACGGGGCACGGCACCGTGTCACATCAGCACATGGTGCTAACCAGCCTCCCGCAGGGACCGGTCAGATGACGCTGCTGCCTCGGCCCGGCTCCGTTCCCCTTTATCTCCCCCGCTGAATATCCTCTGTTATCACGATAGAGTGTTTCACGTGATTCCAGCTGGCTGCCTTCAGCCCAGGACAACAAGAAGGACTTTTCATCACTTATTATGGCGACATAATCGTGGCTGCCATGTGAGAACTTTACGGTTATTGTTACCCGGCATCAATGCTAAACGCTTGAAGACACTTTCTTGTGCTGCTATCCTCTGTTGCCTAGGTAACGTGACACAAACCAACACAGTTTGCCCTAAACGAACACATTTCCCCTGTTATGAAGCTATGAGGAAAAAGAAAGTAATCCTGCTAATAGGGCTGGGCGATATATCGAGATTTTAATATATATCGATATATTTTCAAACGCGATATGGTACGAGACAATATCGTTTATATCGATTTAAAAGAAAAAAAAAATGTTTTAATGATTTTGATATAGCTTATTTTGTGACAAATTAACTTGAATGTTTTATTTGAGATTTGCACAAATGTTTTGTTATTTGCACAACTGTCAACCTCAGTGGAAAAGTCTGCCTGTTACTGTCTACATTGTATTAATTGCACAGTGTATTTTAATTTATTTGTTATGCAGGAAAGAGATATTTGTTTTATTTTATTCAAGAAGCATTTTTATTCTATATATGCATGCAGTTTATTTTTATTTCATTTGTTTTATACATTTTGATATTGTGCAGACCTCTGTTAATAAAGGAACCTGTGTGACATTTGGCACGAGGCTTTGTATTAAAACTGACTGTTTTTTTAAGGGTTTGCCTCAGAAAAAAATGAAGCTAACAGAGATGCTAACAGAGATGCTATGCTATAATGCTTTGGGGGAAACCCCAATTATAGCACAGAAATAATATCGATATATATCGAGTATCGCCATTCAGCTAGAAAATATCGAGATATGACTTTTGGTCCATGTCGCCCAGCCCTAACATTTCCCCTGTTATGAAGCCTTGAGGAAAAAGACAGTAATCCTGCTAATTCCGATTAGTCAAAGTAAACCTCTCGTAAGGAGGTGTTTGAAGTGCAGGGCATGTTGTTGCCTGTGTGTGGCTAGAGCAATTGCGAACACTTAGGGCAGGGCCGGCTGCCACCGGCTCACGATTTACTGGAGATGGAAATTTGCCTGTTATCTCATTTGCCTGTAAGGAAATGAGAGAAGGGCCTGTGAAGACAGGGGGGGCCCGGGCGAGATAGTGTAAGGAAAATGAATAGGAAAATGGAGACCGTGTTGAAAATGAAAACAGAGAAGGGGAGAGAGAGAAGTGTGTCTAAACAGAGATGACTGGGAAGCTGCCATGAGGAAACCAGGCCAGAGTGCGTGTGTTATCGTTGGACCCGGGTCAAGAAGCTGTTTCCAGACACGGAGCAGACTCCATGCTCAGCTCCAGGCTGCCTAGTTGGCTGGAAGAAGAAGCACCAGAGGTGGATAGATAGTCCTCTCTCTGCACACTCGGACATGTCATGGTCTCTGACCTGCATCCGTCCTGCCGGATGCGGCTGCATTCCCCTCTTTCAGATGTTTGCTGGGAACTACTGTACGAAGCTTTGGCCAATCCTCTTCGCTTAATCAATTTGTTCCTCGCAACACAGATATAACATCTTCCTATAGAGTTGTGTTCAACCCTAACCGCCGAGACCATCTGCTGCGTCACCTGTTGCCGTCAGAGCGGGAGATCAGTGTCACTGGCCAGGTGGCCAAACAGAGGCGAGGGGTCGGCAGGGTTAAGCCAGGCCGGTCCAGCACGAACCCGACCCAACTCAGGCCACGGCTATCTCCCCGAACAGTGGCGTGGTAGCAAATGGCATCCTTTTCAAACTCTCACCCCAATAATCTTTGCATGAAAAAAAAAAAAAGAATTGTAATTGGAGTCGTAAAGCCTGCTGTCTGCCAGCTGCACAGATGTTTCTGAGAGCCTGAGACGAAGGGGAAGGAAGTATCAGGATTCTTGGAGTCCATCTGAAGGAATGCATGTTTTATATACAGCTATAACTCATTGTCTTTTTTTTTTTTTTTTTCTTCCCAGGGGATCGCATTGTCCTCCTCAATGATACAGAACATCAGGCCGATTTCAAGTCCCACCAGTGGTTCGGCGCTACTGTCCGCTCTCACGGCGACACCATTCTGGTAAGAGGTAGACGAGTGGGATGGGGTTCACTTTTCCTGCACTCTGCTGCTAATTTACACTGCAAAACTCAAAATCTTAACAAGAATATTTGTCTTATTTCTAGTTAAAATGTGTTAAAATCTCATTACACTTAAAACAAGACTCATCACTGGAAAAAACAACAATTTTCACCTGTTTCAAGTAGATTTTCACTTAAAATAAGTATAAAAATCTGCCAGTGGAACAAGATTTTTTTAATGCTTGTAATGAGAAGATAAATCTATATTTGTCTTATTTCTAGTTAAAATGTCTCATTTTTAGTCAAAAAATCTCATTACACTTAAAACAAGTGTCATTACCAGAAAAATAACTTGTTATTAGATAATTTTCACCTGTTTCAAATACATTTTCACTTAAAATAAGTAGAAAAATCTGCCAGTGGAACAAGATTTATCTTCTCATTACAAGCAAAAAAATCTTTTTTTCTATTTTTTTCTACTTATTTCAAGTGAAAATGTACTTGAAACAGGTGAAAATTATCTAATAACAAGTTATTTTTCTGGTAATGACTCTTGTTTTAAGTGTAATGAGATTTTTTGACTAAAAATGAGACATTTTAACTAGAAATAAGACAAATATTCCTGGTAAGATTTTGAGTTTTTGCAGTGTACATTCCAATGTTAATCTGTATTGTCTTTTCATCATATATTTTTATACAGTCAAGAATAAAACGCAGCGTGACTGAATAAAACTGTACAGACAAAACTGCGTATGTGGAGAAAGAAAAGAAAGTTTACTCCTTCTGGCCTGGAGCAGTTTTATGTTAGGTGATCTAACAGCAGGGGGGTTTAAGCATTTCTGGCTGCCAGATCATTTTTCCTTAAATTGTTGTCATTCATATCCAGTTTTTCACCTTCTGTCCTGAATCATAGTTGAGCCTCGTTTGGTGATCTTGCACAGCGCCGGTCTCGCTGGAGGACTGTGTTGATTGTGACCAGGGTTGAGTTACTGTGTGGATGTAGCACTGACCTCTGCCTGAGACTCCCTCTGAGCTCACTGGAGAGTTGCTGCAACTGGACAAACATCTCCCAACTAAACCCCCCCACTCATCACTGCACCCCCCTCTCCTCTCCTCTGTTTGCTGCAGGCTTGTGCTCCGCTGTACTCCTGGAGAACTAAAAATGACGTCCCCCACTCCGACGTTACAGGAACCTGCTATCTCTCGGTGCAGAACTTCACCAAATTTGTGGAGTATGCACCCTGTCGGACAGGTAACCTTCACCTTCATTAATGTATGTCATTTATTGATTATCAGACGTCATACGTGATGAACCTGCATCTGGGAAAATAAGATGAGGGAAATGTTCATAGTCTAGATTAGGGCTGGGCGATATATCGAGATTTTAATATATATCGATATATTTTCAAACGTGATATGGTACGAGACAATATCGTTTATATAGATTTAAATTTTTTATTTTATTTTATTTTTTATGATTTTGATATAGCTTATTTTGTGACAAATTGACTTACTGTCTACATTGTATTAATTGCACAGTGTATTTTAATTTAATTGTTATGCAGGAAAGGGATATTTGTTTTATTTTATTCAAGAAGCATTTTTATTCTATATATGCAGGCAGTTTATTTTTATTTCATTTGTTTTATACATTTTGATATTGTGCAGACCTCTGTTAATAAAGGAACCTGTGTGACATTTGGCACGAGGCTTTGTATTAAAACTGACTGTTTTTTTAAGGGTTTGCCTCAGAAAAAAATGAAGCTAACAGAGATGCTATGCTATAATGCTTTGGGGGAAACCCCAATTATGGCACAGAAAAAATATCGATATATATCGAGTATCGCCATTCAGCTAAAAAATATCGAGATATGACTTTTGGTCCATATCACCCAGCCCTAGTCCAACTTATCACTGATTATCACATGAAGATGCTGTGTTCTCTCTCCATTTTTAAAAGAAATCTAAAAGTAAATTTACTGTCTACTTATTTATAAAATACCCTTGCTACATGATGGAGATATTGGGATGACTGGATGAATGATTGTATGTATTTGTGTTTGTTTGATTGTCTGTATTGTAATGTCTACTGTTCTCATGTTCCAGACGGTACCACATTGCACTGTAAATTTCATTTTTCTTTCATGAACTTTGGGCCCCCTCCCAAAAGCTTTCAATATCTTACTTTGGGGGACCCATTCATACATGCCAAAGGACCATTATAGATGTTTGAATGGTCACAATTGTATACGTTTATTTTAAATGGCTATGTATAAACTTGAAACTTGAACTTGAAACCTGAAGTCAGAGGATGTGCAGTACGTAATAATTGGAGCTCTAAGTCCTGGACCGTAACCCTTGTGTGTTTCAGAAATCAGCGACCGAGGAGGTCAGGGCTACTGCCAGGGAGGATTCAGTGCTGACTTCACCAAGGTTTGTCCACCATTAGAGGATGAAGGATGTTCTGTTCTTGTTTGATTTCACTGATTCATGTATCTTATCTTTCAGGATGGTAAAGTGGTGTTGGGAGGGCCGGGCAGCTACTTCTGGCAAGGTATGTATGACAAACATCTTTAAAACACGCTCAAAAATAGGATTTTCCTCACCGTTGTTCCTCTTTTGTCTCAATCTAGGGCAGTTAATCTCTGCAGCAAAGGAAGACATTGTCAAAGCATACTACCCGGGCTATTTTATGCAGGCTGTCGAGGGCCAGATCCAGACCAAACAGGCTCAGGTTGCCCATGACGACAGCTACCAAGGTGAGCAAGGCTGACTAAGGCCCCGTTTACACGTAGCAAAAACGGTGGTGTTTTCATGCGTTTTGGCTGTTCGTTTACACAAAAACGAAGATCAAAGTCACCAAAAACGATCATTTCTGAAAACTCCGGCCAAAGTGGAGATTTGCAAAAACTCAGTTTTCACGTTTGCTTGTAAACAGAGGGAAACGGACATTTAGGCTTCAGAACATCACATTATGCGACAGAAACGTGTTTACAATTTGTTTGGCCACCGTCAATATTTTCTTGTATTTTACCTGTTTTATACGGTGGCCGAGACCTGCTATTGCTGAAAATTAAAGAAACACTGCAAATAAAAAGAAACGCTTTGCAAATAAAATAAACGCTGCAAATAAAAACAAATGCCGCTGCAAATAAAACAAACGCTGCAAATATAAAGAAACGCCGCTGCAAATAAAAAAAACAACGACGCAAATAAAAAAGCCACAACGGAAGTGAATTACCGGGGACTATTTTTGCTGATGCACCGGTGTTTTTATGTGAGAGGAGAAGAAGAAGACGAAGAGGACGTAAGTGAAAAGGAAGAAATAAGAAGAGCGAGGAATAAGAAGAACAACGAACGAGAAAATAAGTGAAAAAGTTAGTGTTCAACGTCGCTACGTGTAATTTTTAATGTGCAACACCGGTGCATCTGCAAAAATAGTCCCCGGTAATTCACTTCCGTTGTGGCTTTTTTATTTGCATGGTTTTTTTATTTTATTTGCAGCGGCGTTTGTTTCTGTTTGCAGCGTTACTTTTATTTTCAGCAATGGCGGGTCTCAGCCACTGTAGTTTTATATTCTAACTTCACACTTAAAAGTAACTCCACTTCTCTGTCACTCCAAACGAAAGACTCTCGTTCATCTTGGAAGTAACTGGAAGTTACTTGTGTCATTTGTTGACGTTTTTTTCCAGGATTCTGATTGGCTAGCATGACTTTATGCTTCTCGTTACACGGCCCCCTGTAGGTTTGGCTGCTCATAGCACCGTAACAGCGGATTTATGCAGGTTCATGTAATATCCGTTTTTGTAAATACCCGGCTATGTGTAAACGTGGCCTGAGCGTGTGACTGTCGCCCAGTGGTTCTCAAACCTCTCCTGCCGTGACCCCCGTACTTGTACGTGCTTTTAAACGAGGGCTGCCGGCAGGGCCGTCAATTGGGTATGGCAAGGTATGGCAGCCGCCACACCTTGGCTTCAAGGGAAAATGTAAATGTATGTTTTTAAATACATTTATGGAATTACTCTGTATCTATTTGTATTGATTATTCTATTACTTAATACATATAGAATAACTACAAATGCAAATCAGAACAACATGATCGATTTCACTAGTTATTATACACTGCAAAAGCTCAAAATCTTAACAAGAATATTTGTCTTATTTCTAGTTAAAATGTCTAATTTTTAGTAAAACAAATCTCATTACATTTAAGACAAGACTCAAAAACAACAATTTTCACCTGTTTCAAGTAGATTTTCACTTAAAATAAGTGGAAAAATCTGCCAGTGGAACAAGATTTTTTTGCTTGTAATGAGAAGATAAATCTTGTTCCACTGGCAGATTTTTCTACTTATTTCAAGTGAAAATTTACTTGAAACAGGTGAAAATGGTCAAATAACAAGTTATTTTTCTGGTGATGACTCTTGTTTTAAGTGTAATGAGATTTTTTGACTAAAAATGAGACATTTTAACTAGAAATAAGACAAATATTCCTGGTAAGATTTTGAGTTTTTGCAGTGAGCGAGACTGCATTTAAAAAAATTCCAATTATTTTGACCACACAGATAAGCTACATAGCAGACTTCTGTGATGAGTATTTGCTGGACGTGTTGATTGATACTCTAGTTCTAGTTCTGTGACTCGTAACCTTGCCATACCTTAGCTTCCACTGAATTGACGCCACTGGCTGCCGGCTTGTTGCTGTTAAACTCAACTTATGCCCAGTGCTCAGATCTCAGAGAGGGAACGGTTGAAAAGCCGTCGTCATAGCGGCAGGAAGTGGTGATTAGAAGCAAAATACTGTCATCCCATTTGTGGACAGTCCGCCTCATCTCTGTTTGTTTCTTGCTGCCTAATCACCATGGAAGCGTGCTCTGTTTTTGTAAAACAAGTTCTGTATTCCCCACTGCTGAAAAATCTGCCTCCTACATGTCCCTGACCAGAGCAGAAAGTTCATGGGTCGTGTGTTTGAGCATCACTGCTCTGGTTGAATGCACCCACGTACATGACCTCCATCTGCCGTCAGAGCCCAGGCTCATGTCCCCTATTTTGTTTTTTCTCTTCTCCAGGCTACTCGGTTGCTGTTGGAGAATTCAGTGGAGATGAAGTGGAAGGTGAGTGAATAAAGCAACATTCACTGAGGCTTCTTGCTGCAGACAGGATGTAGTGTTTTTTTTAGTGTTTAGTTTATTTATTTTCGGTCATGACATCACAAAAAAAGAATAAAAATAAGACAAACATCAAAATAGCTTTTACAAAATTAAGAATAAAATAAAAATGACAACAAGGAAACTAATATACTGTTCAAAGAAAACATTACAAAAAAGTTTCAAATATACAAATAACATCTAGAACGAAAAAGGTGTAGGCTGAAGCAAAGCTTATTCTACCCCCAAAAGGATTATTTAAAGTAATGAAATAAAAGGAAGAAGTAAGAGATAAGCCTGCCAGTAAAACAAATTGCCTCCATGGGGATAACAAAGATTCCTCAAGAAATAAGAAAGAAAAAAAAGGTGCAGTCTACATGTTTCCTTCATCCTTAAATAATCAAATCAAATCACCAATTAAATGAATACCCAAATCAACATAGTAAGCATCACCGCTCATTACTTTGATATAGAGAAATCATCCTTCTTTTCAATGGTTTTTTAAATAAGGTTAAGGTTCTACAAAGTAAATACATTTATTAAAAGATTAAAGCCTTAAGAGATGAATTAATAGTAATCAGCCACAACATGTTATGTGATGCTCGAGGTGGAAATATTATCAATAATTGAATTGACTTTCCTTAAACCTCTGCTTCTTCTTGTCAGATTTTGTCGCCGGAGTTCCGAAGGAAAATATGCTTTATGGTTTGGTAAGAACGCTTCATTGCTCTCACTTTGGGTTTAATTTCAACGCTTTCAGGATGGGAGGCCTGGGCTTTAAAAACTGGGACTGATGTAGTAAAGTTAAAGAAAGAAAACAGTCCCTGCAATATTGTAAAAGTGGGAATTGTTTTTTCAGCAAATTCCATCGTAGAGCCTGAGCTTATATGAGACCTTGTAAAAAGATGTCCACCATATGTGCTTGCTGTGCTGCAGGTGTCCATTTTGAACGGTGCAGATCTTACGATCATGAAGAGCTACAGCGGTGAGCAGGTGAGTCTGAACACTGGGATTCAGTCTGTCATCAAAACGCTTTTTCCTCGCCGCTTTGTGTGTCTTTCGTGGCTTTTTCCTGATATCAGCCAGTGAGGACTGCATGGTTTGGTTCTGCACTGGCCTTGTTGAAGCAGTGATGGTTACCAGGGACGTTAGAATTCACTGTGATGGTTCAGGAAAGCTCTACTACTCTTTCAGTCTGGGAATCACGGCACGTTTTTACTAAAGTGAACCAGCACTGAAATAGACCACTGTAAACTGGTCCAACTTGAAAAAACCTGGCAAGCCTTCCAGTTTTCAGGTCTCTGTTGATTCTAGAAATGGGGGAAGCGTGTCTGAATACTGTGGTAGTATTGTTTGTGGTTTAAAAAGAAGAAATTAAACCTTGATTCTGATGGGATTTGTATGTAAGAGTATTAGAGCCAGGCCGGAGAAACATAAAAATAATATTTTAGAGGAGGAAGATTTTTTTTTCATTATGCACTTCGAGAAAAAAGTTGAAATGTTGAGAAAAAAGTCAAAATGTTGAGATTAATGTTGAAGTACAATTTTGAGAAAAAAGTCGAAATGTTGAGATTAATGTTGAAGTACAATTTTGAGAAAAAAGTCGAAATGTTGAGATTAATGTTGAAGTACAATTTCGAGAAAAAAAGTCGAAATGTTGAGAAAAAAGTCGAAATGTCGAGAATAATGTTGGAGTAAAATTTAGAGAAAAAAGTTCATATGTTGAGAAAAAAAGTGGAAATGTCGAGAAAAAAGTCAACATTTCGTGAATAAAGTTGAAATTTTGAGAAAAAAGTCGAAATGTTGAGATTAATGTTGAAGTACAATTTCGAGAAAAAAGTTGAAATGTTGAGAAAAAAAGTGGAAATGTCGAGAATAATGTTGAAGTACAATTTTGAGAAAAAAGTGGAAATGTTGAGAAAAAATTCAACATTTCGTGAATAAAGTTGAAATGTTGAGAAAAAAGGCGAAATTTTGACTTTATTCACGAAATGTTGTCTTTTTTCTCGAAATTGTATTTCAACATTAATCTCGACATTTCCACTTTTTTCTCAACATTTCCACTTTTTTCTCAAGTGCACAATAAAAAAAAATCTTCCTCTCAACTATATTATATTTCTTCTCCTGCCTGGCCCTAATACTCTTCCTGGTAGATTTGAGTTTTTCACGGCGCGCTCTCATTCACAGATGGGCTCATATTTCGGCTATGCACTGGCGACGACTGACATCAACAACGATGGGTGAGCAGCAGCATTTCCTCCCCCTTCTTGCTATTTCATTTAACTTCTCACGGTCTAAAATTGGATACCACCACCAACCTATTTAAGCTGTATCTTCAAACGTTGACGTGTCCCGGTTTAAATGAGATTGTGTGACCGTCGGGCCTTTCATGCCTGCAGGATGACGGACCTGCTGGTGGGAGCTCCCATGCTGATGGTGAAAGGCTCCGACGGTCACCTGGAGGAGATGGGTCGGGTTTATGTTTACCTGCAGCGCGGGCCCCTGGACCTGGAGCTGCTCCTGCCTCACCTGACCGGCACGCAGGCGTACGGGAGATTTGGCAGCACGGTTGCACCTCTGGGAGATCTGAACCAGGATGGGTTCAATGGTAGGAAGCTTCACAGACAGAAAAACCGTTTTTCATTAAAAAAAAATTCCCTTATTGTCTAAATGGAGAATGTAGTTAATCAATAAATCAGGTTAGAAATTAAATAGTTAAAAATAATGACATTTTTCCATCAGATATTTTTAGTCTTCCATTTTATTAGGAGGCTACAATGTCATGAGGGCTTGTCTTTTATTCATATCAGTTATTTCGGCGGTACAACAAACAGAGAAAGACATGAACCTGGATGGATTTAAGGATCTTGAGTCTGGAAAATTCAAAACAAGATCTAGTCTTGTGATGTCACAACCCCCGTGCAAATGGGACATATTTTTAGATTTAGATGTCTCCAAACAAAGTAACATGATTGTGTTATCTCAAAGTTTTTCAGTTGGTAGTCACTTCTGATCTGCAATCATGTGCTTTCCAACACACACAGACACAAATAATTTCATTATATCCGCTTTGAGCGCTCCCGTGTTCACTGGGACGGGAGCTGCAGCCGCAGCTTAACCTGGTTTTACAACAAAACCGGGAGTGTGTGAACTGATTAGATTTCCGTGTCATATAAGAGAAAAGCTAATATTATCTGACTTTTTGCTTCTGTTGAAGATGTGGCTGTGAGCTGTCCGTTCGGGGGGGAGGACCGGCAGGGACTGGTCTACATTTATAACGGATACTCGGAAGGCCTGAGGGAAAAGCCGTCTCAGGTGATCGCGGGCCAGTGGGCGGCCGGGGCCTTCCCTGCCAGCTTCGGGTTCGCCCTCAGAGGAGCCAAGGACCTGGACATGAACGGATACCCAGGTAAACCACTCTCACATAGGTTACATAATGTAAAGTAGGGCTGTTTGATTAATCGATTTTAAATCGTAATCGCGATTATGTAATTAGAACGATGTTAAAACGTGAAAATCGTAAAATCGATTTTTCACTTTTTTTTTTTTTTTACCTTGTCTGCAAACATATTAATTATTTATACCATATTAATGATTGATGGAAATACCTCTCAATACCTGCGACAAGTGCCCCATCGGAGAGGCTCTTTAGTGTAGGAGGGGGCGTTGTAACATGCCACCGGGCATCCCTCAAGCCAGATGCGGTAGACCGGCTCGTGTTCCTTGCAAAAAACTTGCAAATGTGAATAGCAAATGTAATGACTGACATTACACACCTCTACCTCCTTCATGGGTTGCATTATTATTTAGCATGCAAAGCAAAACATTTCTTGTTTTATTTAATTAGAAATATAACTTACTGTATGTTTGCAAGTGCTGATTTGCTGATTTTTTTTCAGAGATAAAACTTTATATTTTATTATATTTTTTAAAACTTTTTTTCAACTTATTTTACAGAGTTTTGCACTTTATTCATTCATTTTTGGTTTAATAAGAGCAAAGTTTGCACTTAAAGCACAATGGGGCAATGTTCAATAAAAAAACAGCATATTTGAAATCATTTCTTTGCCTTTTGTCAATTCACAAAATAATCGTAATCGTAATCGAAAATCGGATTTTGAGAGAAAAAAAATCGAGATTTTATTTTTGGGCAAAATCGAACAGCCCTAATGTAAAGATCAGAGGTGGGTAGAGTAGCCAAGAATTGTACTCAATTAAAAGTACTGTTACTTTAGAATAATATGACTCAAGTAGAAGTAAAAAGTAGTTATCCAAATAATTACTTGAGTAAAAGTAAAAAAGTGAAAAAACTACTCAAGTACTGAGTAACTGTTGAGTAACGTCTGATTTATTTTTTTAACACAACCATTCAAACAGACAAAAGTACAAAATAATCATCTTCAGGCAAATTAAATCAATAAAATAATAAAATAAATTTAAATTAATAAAACATAAAAAATAGCTTAAATTAAAATAATCTTAAAGTAAATTCAAGTACTTTAATAAATAATAAAATGAATAAAATAATAACAGAATAAAAAAATAAATTAAGCACAAGTAGCACAAAATTTCCAGCCTTTGTACTTTTCTTTTTTAACCAGAACTAGAACAAACATGAACTCATAGAAACTCTGTGTGTGTTTGAGTCTGTGTAAATGTGACAAAACATGCAAAAACAAACATTTTACCCAAAGAATCACCCAGTGATGTCATGAGATTGACGCGTACGCGGTAGGAATGGGTGATATTTTACCGTTCACGATATACCGTCAAAAAAATTCCCCACGGTAAGAATTTGTCATCTCGCGGTAAAAACGATAAATTCCCGTTGATGATGTTTTTGTGTTAAGCGGATTTATGGTTCTGCTTTAAATCCACGCACAACGTACGTGAAGGAAGGAAGGAAGGAAGGAAGGAAGGAAGGAAGGAAGGAAGGAAGGAAGGAAGGAAGGAAGGAAGGAAGGAAGGAAGGAAGGAAGGAAGGAAGGAAGGAAGGAAGGAAGGAAGGAAGGAAGGAAGGAAGGAAGGAAATGAGCCTGAAAGAAAGAAAGAAAGAAAGAAAGAAAGAAAGAAAGAAAGAAAGAAAGAAAGAAAGATAAATTCCCATTGATGACATTTAGTAGCATTTAGTATCTTTTAGAGCAGTGATTTGGGGGCTCCAAAGACTGAATGTGGTGATAGATTTATAGTTACAAAGATGGAGTTGAATTGATATTTTTCTATCGTCATTTTTATCGTTATCGGGATAAATGCCAGAAATTATTGTGATACATTTTTTAGTCCATACCGCCCATCCCTTGTATGCGGATAAAAGGATAAAAGAAAAGTAACAGCTCAACATAGCCTAATGTAGCGGATTAAGAGGAACAGTTTCTTTTTCACAAATCTACTCAAGTAAAAGTAAAGTATAGTGATTCAAAACTACTCCTAAAAGTACAACATTTCCCAAAACGTACTCAAGTAAATGTAACTCGTTACTACCCAGCTCTGGTAAAGATCATTGTTAACTTTGAATCTTTGTGTTCATATTCCTCCCTGGTGTTCTTTTGTTTTGTCAGATCTCATCGTTGGAGCCTTCGGGGTTAATAAGGCGGTTCTCTATAGGTATGATTGAGCTACTCTGTCTAGTCATTTTACTCTAATGAATAACAGACAGTTGTGTTTATTTTACTTCCATAAAGAGCAACAGATGAGACAATCAGTACCCTTAAATGTGATGACTGAAATAATCTGGCTTTCTACCTCAGCCATGTTAAACTAGTCATCTACTTGGAGAAACGACCGTGCGTTTGTTGCCCGCAGGTCCCGCCCCATCGTCAACGCCAGTGGTTCTCTAATAGTTTCCCCCACCATGATCAACCCTGAAGAGAAAAACTGCGAGGTCACCGATGGAAACTCCAGGCTTCTCGTTTCCTGGTGAGTCGTCAGATCGTCCCGTACCCAGCCCTCGGCCCGGTGACTTATTGCTATTTGTTTGACCCTGCTGCAGGGAAAAAAAGAGGCAATACAGATGTAGTCCTGCACACAAAACACATTCATCCTGCCAGGAAGTTCTGGAGAAGAAGCAGTGTTTTTTATCAAAGAAGTCAGAGTATTAGCCTTTTTTTTTAACTAAGCACTGCCTTTATCTGACCTATTTTCAAAATGTCTTCACATCCCAGTCGCCCTGTTGACTCGCGGGGAAGGAGCACGCTGAATAGCAGCATTGTTAGCCGCTTTTGGCCCATTTGACAGTGTTGAGTTCCAGAAAAGGGGAGGAAACAGATGACAGCTCCTTCGCTGCCCGGCATGGCCGACGCCGCCGCTCTCACGTGTCTTGCTTTTCCCCCCAGTCTCCACGTCCGGATCCATGAAGGAAACTCTTGTATACACATGTGTCTTGATTATGCTACGTTGCCTAGAGATGCAGAGGTTTTTTTTGGAGGGGGTGAAAAGGAGAGCGGAGGGGATAATGGGAAGGAGGTCTGGAGGGGAGGGGCCGGGAGGTTTTTTTGCAGTTGCTTTGAATGAGATATTGTTTGGTGGTGGAACACAGCTGGGAAACATCAGGACACGCAGACTCCTGTGAGCTTGCGTGTACAAATGTGAAGACATGGAAGCAGACGCATGAAGCTGTTACCGTTCCTCCAGTGTAGTCTTTGTGTTTTCTTTGTCCTTTTCTGTCATTTTTCATTTTTCCTGCCCTTCCCTGTGTGTGTGTGTGCGTTTGTGCGTGTGCGTTTCCTCAAGAAATTCCCCCGTTTTTCTTTCCAATTCCAGTTTTTGCTTTTTTGTGTGTGTTTTTTTTTTCTTGCAAGGGCTTCCCAGTAAAAAAAAAAAAAAGAAAAAAGGATTGGGGTTTGATAGTTGCAGGCCTGGACGGCGGCAGCATGTTGTGTGGCTGATGTCATGGGAGAAAGCTCCGGGCTTTAGACAGACGGCCATTGACTGGGCAGCGCTGAAACCCGAGTCCCTGCACAATTTCACCCTTCTTAACTCTGCTGCTCCTTTCTGTACGTTTTCTTTGCGGGGGGGCGGGGGGAGACACGCTGCTCCGGCCGCCCAGCTGGTGAGAGTGTTCGGGCCCCGTCTCCAAACATATGTATTTTTTCCACATGATTCACTACACCCCCATTCTGTCCTGCCTTGTAACGTGAGCCGTGTAGAGAGCTGACGCCAGAAAAGTGGGACGTGAGAGGAAGTTCTAGCAGAAGCCAGGGCGTCTGAGGTGTTTTGTGTGTCCCGTCTATGTGTGCTGATGTCTTCTCTCATCATGTTCTTATATAATCTCTTTTTTTTCCCCCTCCTGAAACAGCGTTAACCTGAGTTTCTGCATATTTGCTGAGGGGAAGCACCTACCAGACAACCTAGGTGAGCCAGTTTTCCACATCTGCACTTAATTACAAGCGTGCTGTCTGTCTGTCAGCTGGCCACTGGTGTTAATCCTTTGGCCTTTCGGATCTGTAAAACTTTGTAGGTTAACATATGTGTAATTTTTGATTTTGCTGTGAAAAAGAAAACCTTTTTTACAAAATATCATTTGCAACAGTTGTTCTCCAATGAATACTCTCCTGTGTTCAAGCCATTATCTAGCAAGCCTTATTTATTATCTCTTGTAACGCCCCTCTAATTAATCCTCTGTACACAGTTCCTTCCACTGCCGTCGTGTTTATGTCTCATTTACTACATTGTGTGCGCCTCAGAGGATTTATGATGGTCTTTTCAGAGCTGTCATTACGCGACTGCAGAGCATTCATCACTCCATGAATGCTCTCTTGTGTGTTATGTGCACCAGATTTCCAGGTGGAGGTGCAGCTCGACAGTCAAAAGCACAAGCAGAAAGGTGCGGTGAAGAGAGCTCTGTTCGAGGATTCCCAGCAGCCTTTGCTGCAGAAGAGCGTGCGGGTGCGCCACGGAGAACGCGTGTGCAACCACACGAAGATCTACCTAAGAGTACGTCCTCTTTTACACCAGTTAACCTGTGATCAGTAGGGGCGGTATGGACTAAAAAATGTATCATAATAATTTCTGGCATTTATCCCCATAACGATAAAAATGACGATTAAAAAAAAAAATACCAATTCAACTCCACCTTCGTAACTATAAATCTATCACCACATTCAGTCTTTGGAGCCCCCAAAACACTGCTCTAAAAGATACTAAATGCTACTAAACTACACCAATTAAACTGAATTGATAAAAACCAATGAAATGAGTTACACCTGTACTGCAAAACTGTAATGACTCAGATCCGCCATGTTTGTTACACAAAAACCTCATCAATGGGAATTTATCTTTTTCTTTCTTTCTTTCTTTCTTTCTTTCTTTCTTTCTTTCTTTCTTTCTTTCTTTCTTTCTTTCTTTCTTTCTTTCTTTCTTTCTTTCTTTCTTTCTTTCTTTCTTTCTTTCTTTCTTTCTTTCTTTCTTTCTTTCTTTCTTTCTTTCTGGCTCATATCTTTCCAGTCTTCCTTCCTTCCTTCCTTCCTTCCTTCCTTCCTTCCTTCCTTCCTTCCTTCCTTCCTTCCTTCCTTCCTTCCTTCCTTCCTTCCTTCCTTCCTTCCTTCCTTCCTTCCTTCCTTCCTTCCTTCCTTCCTTCCTTTTTTCCTTCCTATTTTCCTTCCTTCCTATTTTCCTTCCTTCCTTCCTTCCTTCCTTCCTTCCTTCCTTCCTTCCTTCCTTCCTTCCTTCCTTCCTTCCTTCCTTCCTTCCTTCCTTTTTTCCTTCCTTCCTTCCTTCCTTCCTTCCTTCCTTCCTTCCTTCCTTCCTTCCTTCCTTCCTTCCTTCCTTCCTTCCTTCCTTCCTTCCTTCCTTCCTTCCTTCCTTCCTTCCTTCCTTCACGTACGTTGTGCGTGGATTTAACGCAGAACCATAAATCGGCTTTACACAAAAACGTCATCAACGGGAATTTATCATTTTTACCACAAGATGACAAATTCTTACCGTGGGGAATTTTTTTGACGGTAATCGTGAACGGTAAAATATCGCCCATTCCTAGTAATCAGTCTTGAAAAATCCACTTTAGCTGCTTGACCTAACTGGTTTTTACATGAACTTTATTGCTTTTCTTGAACTACAGGATGAAAAAGACTTCAGGGATAAACTCTCCCCCATCTTGGTGTCCTTGAACTTCAGCTTGGACCCACATGCTGCAGCAGACTCCCATGGCCTGCAGCCCATCCTTAACTACCAGACCGCCAACGTTATCGTGCAGAAGGTACGTGAACGCCAGTAACCCTCGCCGTGTCCTCGCTGACAACAGCACACTAACCCTTGAGCCATCAACGGTACTTCTATAATCCATTTAATGAAAGAGACATGTTCGCTAATAATGCCCATGTGGTTCTGATACTGTTTGTACTATTTTCTCTGAGATGATAAGATTATCTTCCACATAGATTATTAATCATCAGCCATTCACTATTCAGTGTTTGCATAGTGAAAATGGGAGGCATATGTGCAGCGTCCTTGCAGGAATAGTTTGCTCGTCTGAGTAACGTCGGTGCGTCGGTGGCCGGTTCCAGACGGAGGATTGATATTTCGAGGAGTGGCACGGCGAGGCCATTTGCGGATTTTGTTTAAAATCTCTCGGCATTTAGCCAGTCCTCCTCCGGCCGTGAGAAGAGCTGGCTCAACTCGTTGGCATCTTGTCAGATGTGGTGCAGCATGCACCGTGTGTGAGTTCAGTAAGAGCTCTCAGATTGGAGCAGTTAGGAAATGGCAATCAGCACAGTTTGATCTCCCTTTTTCCTTCCCTTTCTCTATTCTGGTGTGTTCCTACGTCGTTTTTTTTTTTCCCCCATCGGGCCCTTTCATTGATGTCTCCTAGATATCAAAGCAATTTGGCCTCTAACAGATGTGGTCTACAAGCAGAACCAAAACCTTGAGATGAGCCTAAGCCGTAATATCAACTCTAAACCTGGAAAAAAAAAGACATCTTTCAAACAAACAACGAGAGGAAACCCGACGTGTGTGTGTAAAAAGGCTGTTGGAAGTTGCTCAGGTTGCCAGCATATTTCATGAATCTTTCTTCATAGTGGGCGAATGCGACCGTGTATAAACCGAGAGGAATGTCCATCATGCCACAGCTTTGGATTCGATCAGACACATGATGCTCTATTAATTTCCACATATGCTTTGAGAATGGGTGGCAGGCCATGTAACGTTTCACCGGCGGAGCCAAGTCTTTTCATCCCGGAGGGGATGAGAGACGGCTGATCTGCCTGGAGAAGTCTCTCCTTCCTTTTAACGTATTCCACATGTTCCCATCAAAATGTGTGGCATTATAATGGATATATTAATTGACATCCTTTTTTTTTTTTTTTGTCTCTGTCCAAATATCCAGGCAACCTTTCAAATCCTGGAAATGGCTGAAATTATGTATAAATGCCCTCATTGTTCTTAACATATTATCATCTGACCATTTGAGCATGACAGATAAATGGACCCCATTCATTTGGCCAAATCACTGTTTCGATTTTCCTGCCAGATAATCGTCCTCATTATGTCACATGATGATGTCACAGTTGTTGTTGTTAAAGTAAACCGATGCTACTGGAGACGTAGCTTTCTTGTCCTGTGCAAGGGCAGGCAGGCCGGCGTGCACATGTGGCCGAGTTAGCATGGCGGTTACCATGGTGTCCATAATTAGAGCCCCTGGATGGCGTAATGACAAGGAAGGTGCTCCGCTCCCTCTAATCTCCTGCTGCGTTTCTATTTATTTTCCTCGTCATTGTGCGCATCATCACACTGTCAGCCACAGCAGGATGCAATTTAGCGCTCCGCAGGGCTTTCCCTGCCGCTGCCACACGTCCAGCGGTCGTCCACTTATCCAGCAGTGTCACCGCTCCTTTCTTGTCTCTCCCTGCACGGTGATTGCCCCAAACCTCACTCCTGTTTTCAGGTCAGCTGAGATATCCTCCGGCTCAGGCTGCAGGCCCTGCTTCCCTATCTGTCGGTGCACCGCAGCAGCGTGCAGTGCGTGGCAGGAGCGCGGTTCACCACATGTCGCTGTGATGTGGGACCCTGGGGAGAGCTGACAGCTGGGTGCTCGCTCTCTCTCCGCCCCCCCGACACCAGCTCCGGGGCTGGACACCGCTCATCATTTCCTCTCTAACATCACAAACAGAGCATGTGTGTGTCAGGACAGCTGATTCATGGCTCTGTCTGCACTTGTCATGATGTCACGATGTCAGTATTCTCCTCCGGAGCTACAGCGTTGTTTCCAACTGTTTGATGTGCAGGGATGATGTCTGGTAAACACGGGGGGCTGCGGGCCAGGTGTGTTTTGCTTGGTGGTCGAGGAAGGCAGGAAAGGAATTTATTAGTCACGCCGCGTCTTGTTAGACTCATCCAGTTGTCACCCCTCAGCAGAGAAGTGATTTATTGTGTGTATTATTCAGAACCTGTAAAGCCTAGATGTCCAGGAGCCTTCTGTTAAAACTTTTATCATCCCAATGTGCATCTTTTAGGCTCAGATTCTCTTGGACTGTGGAGAAGACAACATCTGTGTTCCTGACTTGAAGCTGGCAGTTCATAGGTGAGTCCTTTCATCAGCTCCAACTTCCTTTTCTGAAAACTATATAGTCTTCTATCAATATATCTAGCTATTTTTAGGCATATATATATATATATATATATATATATATATATATATATATATATATATATATATATATATATATATATATATATATATACCGTATTTTCTGGACTATAAGCCGCACCTGTATATAAGCCGCATCCGCTCTATTTAAAAAAAAAAAGATATGCAAGCTGCAGAGATTTATGTTGTTAGATTAGACATTTACTACATGTACAGAACCATTTTGAACTGTAAATGATGTACATGTTTGTACCTAAATAGATCCTTTCCTAACAGTGTCTTTTAACACGGCAGCAACTTTGCTGATTAAAACGGGACAGAACCAAGAGAAAATAACCAGTATTTATTTATCTATTTATCTGTTTGAAATCTGCTTCTACTTCTATCTGCTAAAGAAGAAGTAGCGTATTCTTCTTTATATTTATTTTGTCTTAGTTTTGATTCTAATTCCGGTTAGCACTCCCCCGAGTGGTGGAAGAAAAATCCACAGAATAGCTGCACCTTTGTATAAGCCGCATGGTTCAAAACCTATGAAAAAAGTAGCAGCTTATAGTCCAGAAAATACGGTATATATATACATATATACAGGACTGTCTCAGAAAATTAGAATATTGTGATTTTCTGTAATGCAATTACAAAAATGTCATACATTCTGGATTCATTACAAATCAACTAAAATATTGCAAGCCTTTTATTATTTTAATATTGCTGATCATGGCTTACAGCTTAAGAA
>NC_084598.1:7291000-7381000 GCF_033807715.1 Cololabis saira
GGTGAGTTCCTCCTTTGAGCTGGCAGGACTTCAAAACGTCTTCAGTGCCTCCGTACACATGTTCTCACAGCTGTCCTCTACTTTTATAGCGTATCGCGACCCGATAAGGTCTTCTTTCCACCCGCCAACTGGAAGGTTCCCAAAAACTACGAGGCTGAGCAGGATGTTGGGCCTGCGATGGAGCACATTTATGAGGTAATCAGTCCTGCTTTTATCTGAGCATGCTCACCGGGGCACATTCAATTTGTCTGGAAAGTAGATCCTACTGTTCATTCAGAAAACAAGAAGAGGAAAAACTCGGAGTTCCCAGAACTGCAAAAGAGGAAAACCAAAGAAAATGAACTCCGGATCACATAGTTATTTGGGTTGCCGAGCCCCAGACCAATTAATCAGGAGAATAAAGTAGTATTCCAGATAAGGATCTTTCAAGAAGGCAAATAGATTGTTACTGTGCAGCTACATCTACCATAACTAACATATGAACCAATCAAGGTTGCTGGAGACTAGCTGGTCTCCGGCAGGAGATCCTGGTCCAGGTTTCTTCCCTCCTAAAGGGGAGTTTTTCCTTGCCACTATTTGGCTTAAGGTTTTTCTCCTACTAGGGGAGTTTTTACCTGCCAGTGTTTATGTTATGTTTATGTAATAATTGCTCGGGGGTTCATGTTCTGGGTCTCTGGAAAGATCCTAGAGACAAGTTCTGTTGTACACTGCCATACACTGCAAAAACTCTTAATCTTAACAAGAATATTTGTCTTATTTTGAATTAAAATGTCAAATTTTTAGTCAAAAAAAAAATCTCATTACACTTAAAGGAGCCTGAGGCAGGATTAAGGCAGGATTGAGGCAGGATTTATGAAAAAAATTCGTATACGTTCTAAGTTTTCTAGTAATAATGTCAGATGAAGCGTTCCAAACCAAAAAGAATGAGCCCTCTAGTATATCTGTCCGTTGCCTTGAACAGGCTGTGTGCTGCAAAATGTGCTGCAATTCTGGGACCGAATTTCCCGCACTGTCCTGCGGATGTCACGTCAAATGACGCTGCATGCATGTTCTCCCCGTTCTCCCGTGCCAGCTTCAATGTTGGCTGCAGTACCCCCGACGGCCGTCGTGGCGAAGGGTGGCGCTAATGAGTCATCACTGGAAAAAACAACAATTTTCCCCTGTTTCAAGTAGATTTTCACTTAAAATAAGTAGAAAAATCTGCCAGTGGAACAAGATTTTTTTGCTTGTAATGAGAAGATAAATCTTGTCCCACTGGCAGATTTTTCTACTTATTTCAAGTGAACATTTACTTGAAACAGGTGAAAATTGTCAAATAACAAGTTATTTTTCTGGTAATGACTCTTGTTTTAAGTGTAATGAGATTTTTTTGACTAAAAATGAGACATTTTAACTAGAAATAAGACAAATATTCCTGGTAAGATTTTGAGTTTTTTGCAGTGTAGAAATAAAATTGAATTGAATAGACGTTTTCTAAGCAGATTAAAGATTTGTGTTTTTCCTCATTTCCACAGCTGGTGAACAATGGCCCCAGTCAGATCAGCCACACCTTCCTGGAGCTGCGCTGTCCTCTCCGAGCCCCGGCGCACACCCTCCTCTACCCCCTGGAGTTCTCCACCGAAGGCCCCATCAACTGCACTGCCAACCTAACCATGAACCACCTCAATCTCAAAGTGAGTGTCTCTTTGCATATGTCTCGGGGTCAAACGAGGCTAAATTACAGATCCCTCTCCAGGCGGATTCCCCGGTGTTTGGCCCACATCCACCTCCTCCTCCCTAGCCTGCAGGCCCCACCCAGGACACTTACCCCACCACAGCTTTGAAGCTCCGGCTCGTCCCCGCTTGATGAGCCACCTCGCCCAGTACCACACTCACTCATCTTCAACATCAAGTGGCCGGCTGATAGCCTCGGGAGTTTGTGGGCCAAACATTTCCGCGCACTTGTTTTTTGCTTACATTTGAAGATTGACAGATGTTGAGCAAGGCAGTGAGTCGTCTTTACTGTGACCTGTTTTTTTCCGTTGTCCTCCCCGGTGAACTGTGGAGTGTGTTTTGATGGGAATCAATGAGATGGAGCACTCATCTGCTTCTGATTAATGACAGAAGGCTGAGGGTCACGCTTACATTAGGGCCTATATTGACAGAATGGGTGGCGTGCTTCTATGCAAAGTTAATATTGTTTTAATGGGTGGTGTGTGTGTGTGTGTTTGTGTCTTCCCTTAGCTCCAGCGCCCGTCCACTGAATCTCCGATCCTGGCTCTGAAGGCCCCTGAGCACCACGTCGTGAGGAGGGACGTCCACAAGGAGCAGTTCGCTCATCTGACTAACCTGGTGAGTTACTCAGAGGAACGCTGTCTCTTTCTGGGAGGGAAATGTACATTTCAGAGCTGATTGACTGATGACTGGAAAGTGAGAGAGTTTGCAGTTTTGGGCAGATGCAGTTGTGTATTTTTGACTATGGTTGCTTTCACTCCCGTCCCGTTTGGAGCAGTTGTTCCGAAACAGGGAGCGTTTCCCCCTAAAGATCGGTTCGTTTGGTATATGTGAACACAACAATCGTGCTCGGATGCGGCACAAAACAAGCGAGCCAAGATCTCCTAGGAGAGGTGGTCTCGGCTCGCTTCCACTCCAGACCTGGAGCGGTTCGTTTGCAGTGAGAACATAATCCACACAACAACCGACACAACTCATTCATAACTGTGCTTACGATGCTCCATAGTTGTTGTTTTTCCTGTGGTACGGAAGAGGAAACTCCTTCCACGTTCATTTCTGACCAATGAGAGAACAGTTGGTTTTGCACATGGCATTTGTTAACAGCTTTGAACCGCTACAGACGGTTGCCTTGTGAACACAAACGAAAACCGAAACAACTGTATCGATTTAACCCCTGAATCGGAACAAAACAAACGGGCCACAGGTCTGAAAGCACCCTAAGTAGCTTTAAGTGTGGAAATCCACCAGTCTATGCATTATCTTCACCCACTTCATTTTATTCAGGGTCACAGGGATCAGCTGGGGTCTGCTGGGGTCCATCCCAGCTGTCATTAGGTGAAAGGAGAGGCACACCCCCGACAGGTCGTCAGTCCATCACTGGGCTGTTATCGATGAACAGCCATGGGTGCTTAAGTGTGCAAATATAGAATATATTAGGAGCTCCTCTCACCCGAGTCCCTGGGGGCTGGGTAATTGAGTTATGATGTCATTAAAAGGGTGGGGTCAGAGGGCCCTCGTTCAGTGTTATGGGTGGCAGGGGTGCACTGCTCGCCTTACGCACCGCCCTCTCATTCTCTGGGTGTTACGGGCCTCTTAACCTTCCACAAAGCGGTCCCATGGAGCCCTGCAGCTGCAGGTAGCTGCTCTATCTGCAGACCCCTCTCTTTTGGCACTTTTACACTAGTACCTACTCAGCCCAACTCAAATCGCCTTCCCCTTGTTTATTTTCGATACCCAGATGAGAAGTAGGAGGTTGGAGTGAAGCTGCTGTGACGTATTTGATTGTGTGATCTAAACAGAGAAGACAACAACACTAAAGATGTAGAACCTGGAGGAGATGATAGATGTGCTGCTGGGTCTGTGGCTTGTGTTTGATATCAAGTTAAAAAATGAGAGTGAGAGAGAAGCTTCAAGCGGCAACGCTTTTTTTTTTGTTAGTTTGTCTCTGCGCTGCTGAAAAGTCAGCTGGAGCCGCGAGCAGCTATGAATTGACAGAGTTCCTGATAGATCTGGTCGTTCCTTATCGCCCGTCTAGATCCCTTTTTAATTCTCTCCTCAGCACCAGGTTTATGAACATCTGCACCTCAGAATTGGATCAGAAACAGACTTTTGCACTGAAGAAGCCGTCAGAGTCGCTATTTCTCTGATTTCCACATCCTGACTCAGACGTCTGACTCCAACCCCCCGACCAATCGGTGGCCTGTAGTGTGATGATGTCAGATACAGCCGACTCAGCCGCTTAGAACCTCGGCAGAATAGATGCAGAAAAGTATCTACTCGACACGCCTCCACCCACCTCCACCCATAGTGTAAAAGCGCAAAACCGGGGCGAGGCGAGTCGAGTCGGGCTGAGTAGGTACTAGTGTAAAAGGGCCATATGTTGCAGAACTACCAGTCTCCTCTCTCCAGCATGCCTGATGACACTTGGGTACAAAGAAGTCCTTTCTGCTGTTTCTCTTATGTCTGCACTTAAACTCTCTCCATGCCTGACGAGACGAGTAGCTCCCTTCAAAATAACTTGTGATAAATGTGTGCAAGTGTTTTTGCAAAGCCTGGAGGAAGATGCCTAGGAGGTTGTGGTGTGAGTGACCTGCTTTGTCTTTGAACGGCTGAGCTTTGCATTCTGGACGAAGAAAAGCTGTTCTTGCACTAATTATTAAAAGCTTTCCAGTATGACTGACTTTCTTCAAAGACAGATGTTTTGCTTAAAATGTGTCGTGGTATGGTGGTAGTCTTTTTTAATGTATTTATTTATTTTTAATACACACCATCTCATTATTTTGGGAGTAGCTGCAGTCTTGTGGCTTTGTAGACAATATTTAAAGATGAAAAAATGAAGGGATTCGGTCCCTTCTTGGTTAGTCCTTAGATATTACTAAATACTTCGAAAAAAAATCCCTTTAAAAGCTTTAAAACTTATCCAAATATGTTTTTATTGTAGTTTGTCATCAAGATGATGTGCAAACTGAAACTGAATGAAAAGGAAAAACCTTGATACACTTTTAATGAGGATCCCTTTGTGTGAAAATGAGAAATGGGGTGTTGTGCAGGATTAGACTCTCCAAGTTTTCTCCTGGTTTGAGAATGTCTTCCCAAAGACTGAGGCCACTGCATGTGGCAGCTGAGCGTTTAGGTCAGAATGTTATTTTATTTAGTTGTGGGAGCAGTTTCTACTTCCCGGTGCTCCAGATCTTCACCACACATGTGAAGTGAGGCGTGGGTCTGACGCATCTTTGGACCTGAACCATTCTTATCATTTTGTCAGATGTTCTTCTGTGGGACATGAGGCGAGCTGACCAGGAGGAAGTGGACTGATGCGTTTCCCGTCTGTCTCAGTACTCATTAAGTCTGAATAAGACTGAAGCTAAAGGAGCTGGGGCGGATATGTGCTCTTCTCCTCCTGCGTTTGCCCTTTTCTGTGTAATAAGTAAACTAATGCTCCCGCAGGAAACCCACCGAAACCTCTGGGTCTGGGGGTGGGCTGGTTGCAGCATCGGGTCTTCAGGAAAGCGTGTTTTAAAATGTTAAAGCTGCATTTTAGGGATCTAATTAAGACTGAGCATTCAACAGTCTTAGGAGAAATGAGCTGGTTTTGGTGGTTGGGCAATAATGTGGCAAGTGGTGCACGCTGCATTTTTACAGCCCCATGACATTCCTACAATTTAATACAAAGCAGGCGTTGAATACTGATCATAACATCGGGGCTCTCTTTTACATTTATCTGACTTGCAGCTTTACATGACTGTTATTTGATCTTCCCGTGTGTATGATTCGTTTCGGCTCCTCAGATTTCACCCGAATGAAGTTCCTGTCATCTTTGTTCAAGTTTTCGAGGCAAGAATGTGGTTTTCATCCGTGTGCAACGCTCTTGTTTCGACAGTCTTGCTCCAACGTGGAGTGCTGGACACTCCAGTGCAACGTGGGTCTGCTGGGGAAAGGAACCACCGCCATCCTCAAAGTGCGCTCCCGCATCTGGGCCCAGACTTTCACCGAGGTCAGTGGGAGAACGGCCTCGTCTCTCGAGGCCCGACTCGGCGTTTACCGTACAGGAACATGTGTCTCCAGCACGGGGAAGAGACTATGCAACACTATAGACGACCCTCTCCCCGCTGGCGCTTGTGTATTATCTCATGTCAGGCTTTGGCAGGGAGCATTAAGCCATTTTCCTTTAGGCATTAAAAAAGAAAACAGTGTTTAAACCTCAAATGCAAACAAAGACAAATAGCTGCAGTCGCCCGCTCACGTTTGTTTGTGCTCAGCCGGCGGTAACAATGGTGGGGAGTCAGCTGTCACCGTGCCCACTTTGGTTTATTTTCATCAACAAATACGACAGAAGCTTTAACCAGCGATTGCCTGTCATGTCGGAGCTACTCGCAGATTATTTACCACTGCACACTGTAACACATATGTGATTTATTGGAAATTCATCATCTGGATGTCACATCTCATTGGACTGGAATGATCATGGGACTGATATTGGAGGAGCCGTGCGGTATATGTCGCCCCCTAGTGGTTTTTTATTACATTGCTTGCATTTTAAATAGAGTTTAAAAAAGAAAAATATATATTTTCTTTATTTTTGATTTTTTTTTTGTGATTAAATGTTTTTTTTTATAACTTTATTTATAAGATTTTTCAATATTTTTTAAGACAAACAACCCCACATATATCCCACCCTCCCCAGTTCCCACATACAAAGAAGATAATAGCAATAAAACATAATATGTAAACAAGAAATAAAATAAAAATTAAATTAAATTAAAAAAATAAATAAATAAATAAAATAAAAAATAAATAAATAAATAAATAAATAAAAGTGATTAAATGTTTTTATTTATATTTCTTTTTTTTATTATAAACGGTGGCACCCACAATGATGTCAAACAAACATTATACACATATTTTCACCCCCTCCCAAACCCAACCCTCGGACCTAAGCATTCGATGAAAACAATTAATAATTAATAATAAGGAAACAGAAAAAAAAGATAATACAACAATAAAAAACAAACAAAAAAAGGACAAATTAAAACAAAGGCAAAACATAATAATATCAAAAACTGGACAAGGATAGCTGCAACAAGGTAGTCTATATAAATTTTAAATACAGCTTTCAAGTTTGTCTTTAATTTGATTTGCCATATGCCAAAATAAAATATTTTGTTGTTTTGCATTATGGATTCGGGCTGTAGATATTTCCATTTTGCAACAGTTTGGCATTCCCAGACCATATGCATGAAGGTTCATTCTGAAAAGCATAATGTACATAAAGAGCTAACCAGGATCTTCATATGGTAAAGCTTGCAAGGTGTTAAATAAGTTCTGTGTACAAATTGATAATGAACCTTTGATTCATTAATTCATCCATTTTTTTTATTATTCTTTCTCCAGAAACCTTACAAGAACCATGTCCTGGAGTGCCTGGCCAGATACAATGTCAAGAAGATGCCATACGCAATCCTGCCCAAAGTCTATCCCAGTGGACAGAAAAAGGTATTTAAGATGTCTAGGTATTTGCTGTCCTCTCCTGCTGGCCCCCCTGGAGCCCAGAGAGAATCCCAGAGAGGGTGAGGTGGAGACTAAGGGCCGTGTCCTCCGCAGGTCGTGACCCCGGTGGTGTGGAACAAGCCGGACATCGAGAACTCGGTCCCACTGTGGATCATCATCCTAGCTATTCTGGCCGGTTTACTGCTCCTGGCTCTCCTCATCTACGTCCTTTACAGGGTGGGTAGTGCTGGCAAACAGAGGATTTTTATAAAAATGTATAAAAATCTACTATAGAGGGAATGCATTGACGTCACATTCTCACTGGACCAGCCCCCTTACTCTCACTGAGTGGCAAAAACAGCTGCAACTAGTAGGGAAACTGTGGAAAAGACGGGATAACAGCAGATTATCAGCTTAAATTAAAGGCAGTTGGACTTGACAGTGACCCGTACAGTTACCCCAAGAACCAGTGGTCCATGGACATTAATATTTGGTACAGTTACCAAGAACCAGTGGTCCATGGACATTAATATTTGGCCACGAATCCAGTTTCCTGATATTTATATGTACTTAATTTCTACGCCGGGGAAATACACGAAGCAAAGCTTGAAGGCATACAAAAGTCTTGACGCTTGGTCCGACTTCAAGGCAGGATTTGTTGTAGAAATTAAAGTGATGAGGACACCGAACTTTATGATTTGACCGTTTAACGTTAGCTACCCAAAAATCCAACATTACCTGATACAAAATGGGAACCGCAAATCCACGTTTCGGTGCCTGGAATCCAGTTGTTTCTGTGAATTGCAGTGATCCATTTGTCTCTCTTAAGCTTATTTTTCGGCAGTCTGTAAAACGATAACTCCGATTTCTTGCTAAATCTATGACTACAGTCGATCGCACAACAGCTCTTTCCCATTTTAGATGTTTTCCAGTTGCTCAAACTGAAAGTTTACGCTGACACTCAGTCTTTCTGACACTCAGTGGGCGTAACCCGCTGTGAAGTCACATCTCTGACGTCATGCTTATTCCCTCTATTAGTCTGAAATGTTATCGAAGATAAACTGATGAACTGTGCACTCACATCTAATTTCAAAATGTTTCCTCTCTCTTTCAGTTCGGCTTTTTCAAGCGATCTGTACCTTACGGCACGGCCATGGAGAAAGCACAACTGAAACCACAGGCTGCGTCTGAGGCCTAGCGGCCACCGGAGCCACCGGAGCCCCCGGAGCCACCGGAGCCACCGGAGCCCCCGGAGCCACCGGAGCCACCGGAGCCACCGGAGCCCCCGGAGCCCCCGGAGCCACCGGAGCCCCCGGAGCCACCGGAGCCCCCGGAACCACAATCTCTGGCCATATGATTGCAATCCAGGAACGCGATGGAACATTTGAGTGGGTCAAAAAGCAGGTGAAGAGAGACTACTGGAACTCCACTGTGCTGCACTAAAGGAAGACAGAAACGCAAAGATCTCTAAGCCAAATGAATGTTGTTGTTTTGTTTTTTTTTTGTTGTATTCCTTAAGTTATGTCTTTGTTTTATATCAGGTTGGGATTGTTGTTTAATAGAACTCATTTCTGTGCCAAAAGGCTAAAATTAGACTAAAAAAAGAAAAAAAAAAGACTGCAAACTGTGCAAAGGCTCCCGTCAGCCTGTGCTTTGCAGCAACACGTTGGGTTTACTTTTGTGGATATTGTGATAAAGAGCTCTATTTTACCCATTTAACTGCCTTATATTGGTGCTAATAACCGTAATACGTTCGCTGCCTCTGACAGGATTCAGCCTCGTGCTGCTCGTGGCCTCTGGGAGCTGGGAAATGTGTTAACTGATGAGGCCTGAAAGTATTCCTCGCATAGCTCCCAAATGCAAAATATTGATGAAGAATTATCAGGGGAAACATTAGCTGGCTCAAGGCAAAATCCCACACAGAGATGTGTGTTAGCCAAGTACGCTCAACAAGCTCAGCTTTGATTGCAATAAGGATTCCTTCCCCCCAGAATTGAACCCCCATTAGGTGTTTTTCCCCCCGATCCTGGACCGGTGCGAGCTGGGACAGACCTCGCCGCCCCTCAGCCCTGAGCAGAAAGAGCGGGTAGTGAAAATGCATAAATGGATGTTTCTCAGCTGAAAAATAATCACTTTCTGCCTCAGGTTGGGTGGACAGTGTTTTTTTGCACTCAAAGGAAATCTACTGATTTTATTCCAAATACGCCAAAGACTGACTGACTGACTGACCTTTCCTTTGAGTTCTGAATTTAACTCCTACTGATGACTTTAAGTCCTGTATGCTTGTTGCTCAGAGTTCCCGATGCTGACGTCGCGAGTGTAGTTGTGTTAATCGACTGGGATGGGACTGGAACCACCACAGACCTTGTGAAACCTCATAAAAGGCCCGAAGCATCGCGGCGCTTCTGCGAAGAGCACCGATCTCCTCAGAAAATACTCCCATGTGTTTCCTCCTGCTCAGGTTTGAGCTCATTTCAAACGGAGACGCAGACGGGAGAGCAGGTGACATATTGGGGGGCTGGGGGCGGACAGAGATTTAGCTGCCGTGACAATCAGCAACGATGTAGCCTCGACACGCGGCTGAAGACCTGACGGATCCGTGTCCGGCTCACAGCGCCTGTTGCCGAGTGAAATACTGTATTTTTTGATTGTCTCTTGAGTGAAATGAGCAAGGAGTGTCTTGACGTTCGCCAACAACTAAAACGGCTACAGGGACTGAACAGTAAAATGGTTTGTGTTGGTTTCTTTTCTCATGTACATTGATTTGATGTGCCTTACATGTAAATACTTAATGTCAGAGGGGTAGAATCAAGGTTGTGTGTGCGTGCACGGCCGCATGTGTCACTTCATGCGTTACGTGCATTTGTGTGAATGTTATATTTAAGGAAGTTTTTTTTAGTGCGTGTGTGGTTTTTTACCTTTCCCATTGCCTAGTCCTTTGTAGCCTGAGATAACTGAGGTGAACCCGTTCCACATTGCTATAGAACACGATTGCAGAAATACCTCGAACAAAGGGATAAAAGCTAGGCACTGGGAACTACACATTGTTTGGAAGTGCAATATTTACATCACTCTTTGTAATATAACAGTGATTACTTTTGTTTTTTCTGTTTTGTTTGTGATCTTGATAAACCAAGACGTTGTGCGCCAAAGTATGTGATGAGCATGTGGTGAGCGTGTGGACGTAAGCCTTTGTGGGTTTCTGGCTGTTCCGTCCACTTGCTTTGTCACCTCTTATCACTTGAGTGAAACATTCTTGTTTTTTTTTTTGTTTTTTTAAAGGATTTTTTTTCCACTTCAGATGTACTCACCTCTTCACTGGACTTTTTATGAATTACCTTCATTATTTCACCGTCTTTTGTGGACTGACAGAAACACAAAGACCATGCCTGGATTGATTTATATGTTCTGCAGCTGCAGCCGTCCAAACACAGTCACTGCAATAATTATATCTTAAACCATTTTCTTTTTTGCTTCATTACACTTTTTTTTTTTTTTTTAATGCATCTCCTCTCATTGGAGATTGATTCACATTTGTGTGCTCCACAAAATTCCCGTTTGGTTATCCACTTAAATGCTTCATCACACACTCTGTCTAAATATAAACATTTCCTCACTGAACATTTCAACCCATTATTTATAATGATGGGCTCATTTTACTTCTTCCATGGTTGCATCAGGAGAAGGCACTGGTCTTTTTCTTTTTTTTTTTCTTCCCCTTTTTGTTTTAACGTGTTTTAACTTTCACTCTCCACAACTTTCAAAAAGATGTTGTACATATTTATGACGAGGAGAGAACTTTGAAATTCAACTGATAACTGATTTGTTGTGAAATTTCTCACCCCATATTGGGGGGACCTTTTGTTCCGGGTTGGAGGTGACGCTTTGAACGTCAGTTTTTTGCCTGTTACAGTTTCTACTTTTAATAAAATATTTCCCTTTTTACAGATGCCTGCTCTCATTGACTATGTACACAGAAATGGGAAAATAATTTATTTAGAAAAAACAACACATTATGAAATTACGTGCATGTCGGTTTGTGCTCCTGCAGCTAAAAATTATGATAAAATATATTACTTTAAAAGTGAAAACACTTGTGGACAAAGAGCTGGAGTGATTCGTAGCATGTGCTGAGGAGCCTTGCGGTTCCTCCACAGACAGCAAAATACAACATCTCACATAAGAATAGTTATCACACCAAAGACAGCAGCACTTTGCTGTCCATGTTTCTGCAGAGATGTCCGGCTTGTCGGGTAAAAGTCCTGTGGACACAGAGTCATTTTCTCCAGTTCAGCATTGGAGGTCATCACCGTGCTCACGGCACATTTTCACTCTCAATGCTGCGCGGCGCCGAAGGCGTCACGGTAAATCTCAGAGCTTTTTGAATGGCACTGTAATTCAGGTGGCTGTGATGGTTTTATGCGTCAAGCTGCGGTCTGTTCTCTGGTTCCTGTTTAGGTCCAGTTTTCCAGTCTCTCTCCAGCCGCAGGAGGATGTCCTAGCATTCGATTGTTCTGGATAGCTGCGTCAGTTTCCGCTGGTTGTCAATCACCTTCAGGTTCTGGACGTAGTGTCTGATGTTGCTGGGCGTCCGCAGAGGGAGGACGTGGTCCGAGTCTAGAGGGGAGGAGGAGACACCGATGAACTCAGCACGTTTTAGAGTATGTAGTAGTATTAGTTGAAGAGTATTAGGGCCAGGCAGGAGAAAAAATATTTGAGAGGGGAAGATTTTTTTTTTATTGTGCACTTCGAGAAAAAAGTTGAAATTTCGAGAAAAAAGTCGAAATGTCGAGATTAATGTTGAAATACAATTTCGAGAAAAAAGTTGAAATGTCGAGATTAATGTTTAAATGCAATTTCGAGAAAAAAGTCAAAATTTCGGCTTTTTTCTCAACATTTCAACTTTATTCACGAAATTGTAACTTTTTTCTCAACATTTCGACTTTTTTCTCAACATTTCGACTTTTTTCGCGAAATTGTATTCCAACATTAATCTCAACATTTTGACTTTTTTCTCGACATTACGACTTTTTTCTCGAAATTGTATTCCAACATTAATCTCGACATTTCAACTTTATTCACAAAATTTTGACTTTTTCTTGACATTTCAACTTTATTCACGAAATTGTAACTTTTTTCTCAACATTTTGACTTTTTTCTCAACATTTCGACTTTTTTCGCGAAATTGTACTTCAACATTAATCTCAACATTTTGACATTTTTCTCGACATTACGACTTTTTTCTCGAAATTGTACTCCAACATTAATCTCGACATTTCAACTTTATTCACAAAATTTTGACTTTTTTCTTGACATTTCGACTTTTTTCTCGAAATTGTACTTCAACATTAATCTCGATATTTTGACTTTTTTCTCGTCATTTCGACTTTTTTCTCGAAGTGCATAATGAAAAAAAAATCCTCCTCCTCTAAAATATTATTTTCATTTTTCCCCTGCATGGCCCTAATACTCTTCCGTAGTGGAGAGCTGGCCATCATAAAAGACATTTTTCATTATAAACATGTATAATTGGTACGGCAGCTCTGGCTTACACGTGGATAAGCGAGAAGAAGGCCCTTCCAGAAACATCCGATCCGCCAGACCCCGCTGTGGAGATGAAGGCACTGCAGAAGGTTCAAAAGTGACATAGTTGATTTCCTGCGACATGCATGCACACATGCTAATCCCTGTGATACAGCGGCATCACTCACCGTACGGTTGGCTTCTGCAGTTTCGCACTATTTTCACTGTCTTTGCAAGCATTCGCTGTGATGTTTGGAAGAAAAAGGAACATTTCAAGACAAGCACTTGCTTTCGGTATCTCATGAAACAAATCAATCGGAACCACTTAAATGAAATAAATCAATAATAAAACAAGAAATCCAGCCATACCATCTTTTCAAAATTGACCAATTTGTCTACGTATGTCGGATTGCCCTCGTGGATGAATGTCATGTCTGGGGACAGGGATATAGAAACATTTATTCCTCTGATGATTACTCAAAAACATCTCAGCTTTGGTGTGTGGTTGGGGTGGGTTACCTTTCAGCAGCAGAGGCATGAAGGGGATGTAAGGGGGACTGAGTTTAGCAACAGCCAGTCTGTAGGCCCTGTGGTTGCGTGAGGGGTCCTAACAGAGCCAGAAAACACAGCAATATCACAAATACACGTCATCATATAAACAAACCAGGAAACAAGCTGCATTTTCCTCTAAAAAACCTGGAGAATTGCTGTTTTATTCAGGCACTTAGAAGCTATTACAATGTGGCTTACCATCAGTCTCTCATAAGCACAGTAGATTCTTTTTGTCTTGCTCGGTATTCTCTGTAACATACCAGCAAAATGTTACACAAGACACAGATGAGAGGGAGACAGTGACTAAATGAACAAATGTGTGGGAAATATTTGTTCTCATCACGACTGCTGCATTCTCACCTCCCAGGTCTTGTAAAGCCTCTGCACGGCACTGTTGCTTAGACCAAACATCACAGCGAAAAACGAATTCAGGTTCTTCTGCTCTTTCAGCCTGTTGCAGAGAGGCAAAGGCAAAGGCACATTTATTTATAAAGCACATTTCACATGATGAGCATGGACTCAATGTGCTCAAATACATAAACAAACAAACAAAATTGTATGACAAGAGAAAAACAATAATAACAAAAACCATAATTCCATTTTAACAAAAGTGCTATAATTCAGCCAATCATGTAGAGTTTAGTCAAACGCCTGTGCAAAAAGGTAAGTTTTTATTCTGCTTTTGAAAGAGGGCACTGTTGGAGCAGACATTAGTTCCTGCAGAGAGGAATTCCAGAGAGTTGGACCGTAGTGACTGAAGCACCATGAGCAGATCTAGTGTGAATTCTAGGTACGATGAGAAGACTTTTATTTGATGATCTCAGGGATCTGTGTGTATTCAGTCAGCATGTCAACCCTGTAGGAGGGAGCTAAGCCATTCATAGATTTAAAAACAATAAGAAGTACTTTAAAATCTACTCTTTGTTTAACAGGGAGCCAGTGCAGAGAGGATAAACAGTAGTGATGTGTTCATACCTCCTGGTTTTGGTTAAAATTCTGGCTGCAGCATTTTGAATAAACTGGAGTTTATGTAACACTTGCTTCGTTAGCCCTGCAAAAAGTGCATTGCAATAATCTAATCTACTGGAGATGAAGGCATGAACCAGCTTTTCAGAAGGAAACGTGGAGCTGCTGGGTTTCTGACTGACCCAGTACCTAAGCTGCACTCATCAAATCAACTCTCTGAGGAGGGGAACACGGCGACCCTTACAGCTGAAAGCTGCCAGCACGCTCACGCATACATGACGCCTGATGTTTTCCATCAATCCATCTGACTCATAAAAAAACATTTGTAAATTAACCCTTTAGTAGCTACACTAAAAGGATTTCCATTCAATTGAACCCCCCCCCCATACACTAAATGTATGAAATGTATTTTAAGTATAAACTCCATTTGGTTCAAATGTAGGTGATTATAATGAACCCAGTGCTATTTGAGAGACTTCATTTAAAACAACCTCAGTGTCAACATCATGGTGGTGCTGGAAGTAAATGTGGCAGTGAATAAAGGCAGTGTGATTTAAATGAGTAAGTAATGACAAAGAACTAAAGAACTGCAAGAACTAAAGTCCGGGCTCCACCAAGGACAGAAGGCGTTACTGTCTGGGAGTCATAAATGTTTTTAAAGCCTCATCCTCAAAATAGTCTTTAAGTGGATGCGTTTGAAATGTAAATGTGTAGGATCAAGGCCAAGCCAAGACATAAATTAAACAGAGAATGCACTCATTTGGAATTCATTGCGAACATACTTAATTGGAAGAAAAACTACTTTTAAATTAGAGCAACACAATTCAAACGACTACGTACAGAGAAACAAAGTCTAGTAAAGAAAAGGCTGTAAATTCAGTGAAACTGAATCTAATGATGACCAAGCTGTAGTGGATGAAATTTTTATACGATGCTTTTATTCTACTAGAATTTCCTCTTGGCATTGGTTTTGTATAATCCTGCTAACAAAGACACAAAAGGCATTGATCACATACTTCCATCTCAAGTTCTGCCAAGGTGGAAGAAAATGTTGAGACAAGGACAATAAGTCTCGAAAAGTTGTTTAAAAAACAAAAAATTACTTAAAATTAAAGATGAAGCATTACTCGGTACACACCACACACACACACACACACACACACACACACACACACACACACACACACACACACACACACACACACACACACACACACACACACACACACACACACATGATAACGACGAAAGCAGATAGTGAATTGCCTTTAGGCCGTCAGCAAGCACCCCATTAAAGACAGACATGATTCTGAGGAGCCGCTGCAGGACTCGTACGGCCTGGGCAGCTTGCCTAGGTGAATCATACCTCCACATTTTGGGACAGCATTGTTGAAACCACCTTTTTAAGGCCTAACAATGCAAAGCAACACTGTGTACACAGAGGCGCCTTGGTAAGAGACTCCTGTTAACGGAGCTGCAGTCCAGCCCTGTAACCTGCTGAACACATTTGGAGCAAAAGCGAGCAACATGATCAGCAAAGGGGGCTTGGATGGTTTAACTAGCTGAAGAACTAGATCAGGAACAAAGTAGGGGCAAAAGAAATGATTTAACGAAATAACAGTGGTGGAGCTCTCCAGGTCCCTAACTGAGAGGTATAAGAGTCTGTCCCAACTTTATAAGGATGTGTAGCTGGCATCGAATTCAATATGAAAATATCATGTTCAAAATAAATTATTATTATTGATTTATAGAGGGAATGTGCACGACGTCACAGATGGAACTTCACAGCGGGTTACGCCCACTGAGTGTCAGAAAGACTGAGTGGCAGAAAGACTGAGTGTCAGAAAGACTGAGTGGCAGCGTAAACTTTCAGTTTGAGCAACTGGAAAACATCTAAAATGGGAAAGAGCTGTTGTGCGATCGACTGTACTCATAGATTGCATAGATAGCAAGAAATCGGAGTTATCATTTTACAGACTGCCGAAAATAAGCTTAAAAGAGACAAATGGATCACTGCAATTCACAGAAACAACTGGATTCCAGGCACCGAAACGTGGATTTGCGGTTCCCATTTAGTATCAGGTAATGCTGGATTTTTGGGTAGCTAACGATAAATGTTCAAATCATAAAGTTCGGTGTCCTCTTTACTTTAATTTCTACAACAAATCCTGCCTTGAAGTCGGACCAAGCGTCAAGACTTTTGTATTCCTTCAAGCTTTACTTTGTGTATTTCCCCGGCGTAGAAATTAAGTACATATAAATATCAGGAAACTGGATTCGTGGCCAAATATTAATGTCCATGGACCACTGGTTCTTGGTAACTGTACCAAATATTAATGTCCATGGACCACTGGTTCTTGGGGTAACTGTACGGGTCACTGTCATGTCCAACTGCCTTTAATTTAAGCCGATAATCAGCTGTTATCCCGTCTTTTCCACTAGTTGCAGCTGTTTTTGCCACTCAGTGCGAGTAAGGGGGCTGGTCCAGCGGGGAAGTGACGTCAATGCAAACCCTCTATTAAATAACTAGTATATAATTGCATTGTTGTTAGATGTATAGTTTATACAATGTCTTGTTTTTTTAAAGCAAAGTCTTACAAAGGTCGTGGCAATCCTCCTAAGAGGTTTTGAGACGTTTATATTCAACCCAAAGTGGCCATTAAACTGTCAAACACTGTGCGCGTGTCTTAACTCTGGGAATGAACTCTTACACTGAAGCGATCTTGATGAACTTCTTGAGCAGAACGGCCCGTTTCACCAGGTCTTCGCAGAGACACAGCTCCGTCACCACCCAGTACTGCACCTCGTTGAAGTGACGCACGAAGCGCTGCAGGTTCGCTGTGATGGCACCTGGGAATTTATGACGGCCAAATATGTAGTAAACAAGCTCCACCTGGAGAGACAGGGAACATGATTCATGACCACCGAGGCACAGAGAAAATACTGACGACCAAGGCCGGAATTTGAAAGCAGGAAAGTTTTCACAGGTGACATATCGCCAACGCTGGCTGCAGAAAGACGTGAAACAGCGAGAAGGAAAAGAGACCCGACAATCTGTTGGCAAAGATGGTTCCTTTAGTTTAGATCACAGATAACTTTGGAGGAAGTTTGCCTTTTTTTCAGTGCAGGAACCGATCATAGTTTATAGAACTGCTTTAAAGGGATTTAATCACTTTTTATTAGGGTTTTTAATCGCTTTGTTTAAACTTCTTTCAAAATCGGGGGAACTATTTGTGACAAAATGGAAAACAGCTTCAGTGTACAGTGATTGGTGGAGTGTGTGACTACAACACTGAAACGCAAAGAGTCATACAAGAAGAAGAAAAAACTGCAGAAAAAAATATAACTTGCAAACATCACTAACAAATCAACCACATAAACAAAAGTCCTTGAAGTTAGTCCGTTGTAAATAAAACACAGGGGAATACAATTATTATTCATCTAGTCAATATGCTACAGAAGAGTATTAGGGCCAGGCAGGAGAAAAATCAAAATAATGTTTTAGAGGAAGAAGATTTTTTTTTCATTATGCTTTTCAAGAAAAAAGTCAAAATGTCGAGAAAAGTCATAATGTCGAGAATAATGTTGAAGTACAATTTCGAGAAAAAAGTCGAAATGTTGCGAATAATGTTGAAGTACAATTTTGAGAAAAAAGTCAAAATGTCAAGAAAAAAGTCAAAATGTCGAGAAAAAAGTCAAAATGTCGAGAAAAGTCGTAATGTCGAGAATAATGTTGAAGTACAATTTCGAGAAAAAAGTCGAAATGTTGCGAATAATGTTGAAGTACAATTTTGGGAAAAAGTAGAAATGTTGAGAAAAAAGTCATTATTTCGTGAATAAAGTTGAAATGTTGAGAAAAAAGGCTCAATTTCGACTTTATTCTCTAAATTGTGATAAGAAGATTTTTTTTCATTATGCTTTTCAAGAAAAAAGTTGAAATGTCGAGAAAAAAGTCAAAATGTCGAGAAAAAAGTTGTAATGTCGAGAATAATGTTGAAGGACAATTTCGAGAAAAAAGTCGAAATGTTGCGAATAATGTTGAAGTACAATTTTAAGAAAAAGTAGAAATGTTGAGAAAAAAGTCAAAATTTCGTGAATAAAGTTGAAATGTTGAGAAAAAAAGCTCAATTTCGACTTTATTCTTGAAATTGTATTTCAACATTAATCTCGACATTTTGACTTTTTTCTCGACATTTCGACTTTTTTCTCGAAGTGCACAATAAAAGAAATCTTCCCCTCTCAAATACTTTTTCTCCTGCATGGCCCTAATACTCTTCCGTAGCAACTGAGAAGTTAGAAAAGGGTTTCTATGGGTGTAACCGAGCCAGCTGTTATCTCACCTCAGCATTCCCCTTCGCTGAGTGAATGTGAAACGAGAAAAAGCCCATGAAAGCACGATGTTTGTGGGAGAGCTTCCCCTTGACTCCCACAGAACTCTTAGAACTGTTTGGTCAAAACATTTATTTTGTCTGAATGCCAGTTTCCCTTTTACATTTTCTTGTAATGACAGACAAATGGAGGGAGCCTTAATGGGGTATTCTGACAAGTAAAAATGTTTTCCCCTTTGCTGCACGGCAACGGGCTTTTCATGCTGAGGTCATGAGTGCAGACTGACCTCATGCAGGGCAGTGAACAGTTCCCAGTCGTAGTTGGTGAGCTCAGTGGCCGTGTCTTTAGAGCCCATCTGCTCAAGGGTGTCGGTAGTTCCTTGCTCTGGGCCCTGCTGCTCCTTTAAGGGCCTCTGAAAGAGAAAGATAGCAGCACTTTTTTGCTTTTCTGATAACAAATGAAAAAGAAATGTGGATAAAAGCTATAGAAAGCACCCGTTTCTCACCAGCTGCTCCACCTCACTGCTCGTGCAGATGAACAGTCTCTCACTGAGACCCAGGCCGGTGAAGACTGCAGTGGTATCCAGTTTTAACTGTACTCTGTCTGTGAGCATTTTCAAGAATTAAACAGCTTTGCAAACAAAGTAGAAAATGACTTAAGGCTAAAAAAATGAATCAGAGCTATATTGAGAAACTTCATTCATAATCATGCGTAATGATTAAAAAAAAGACTGGTAATTGCAGTAAGCAAGTCAAAGCTCTGAAATGAGCCATTTGAATAATTCTCACCTCCGGTGGAATTCATTTTGACAAGTACATGATCTCCACCAGGTTTAACTATTGCTGACATCACATCCTGCACCGATGAGTTCACTGGCAGCATCAGAGTGAGAGGTTTGCCGTCTGGCCTGTAGATCTCATACAACACTGGAGTGAGAGGGGACAGACACCCACGTATCAACATCTGCTGATACCGTGATTGATGAGTAATAACGTTTGGTAATATGCTGCATTCAAAGCCATGCTGAGCATGTAGCCTGATGCCGCTGCTCGCTATTGTCACGTACAGTTGTGATGTATAGGGGATTCAAATGAGTCCCATTGCAGTACAGTATGACTGAGTTGATTGATTACATAACTCTTTCTGCGTTGGAGCCTGGGCCTTACTCACCTTTGTCCTGTGCTTTTATTGTCTGGACCCTCCCCACTGGCTCCTCACAGTTGGAAAACCAGTCAAAGTGGTGGTTCTGTGAATGGAAACAGAATGACATTCTCTTTTAAATGTAATTCTGATCCAGTATTCAGCCAACTAAATCCCCTTTTTTGAAAACACAAACACTTTGTGAAACTCACCCTACTCAGCGACTGATATCCATTCTCCAAACTGTAAAGTCAACAACAGAATAAACATTTTTTTTCAAAAGAAACAGTACAGTAAAGAAATAATAACGACACAAAAATGTGCAACAACAGAGGGAGATATAAGAAAAATATTTACACTCTTGTTCTCCTTCTCTCCTTAAATTGCTCCCTGAGCATGCTGGACAATCGGTGATCAGATGCCACCTCCTTTTTCATTCTCTGTTGCAGCCCCAAACATATAAATGAGAATAATTTATTGCCTTTCTGAAAAACTATCCAGTACAGATACATTTAAAAGGATCTGAGCCTGACGCCTCACCTCCAAAAAGTCCAAAGCAACAGCGTCCTCTTTCAGATGGAGGCCATAGAGCGCCACCCACTGGCCGATGAATCTCACTACCTTCTGCTTGGCGTTGAGGACGTAGGCAGCCTTCTCCTGCTCCGAGCCCTCGGACAGCTCTGCCTGGTAGGTGCGGCGGCGGTTAAGGATATAACAAAAACCCGTACACTGTCCTTCTAAAAAGTGCTTGACAGACATCGTCACTCTATGCAACATTGCTCTGCTTGTCAGTATCACCAAAAGTATCATCTGTATTCAAGGATATTGATGCTGCAAGGCAGGACACAGCTGACTGGAGGACATGAACACCTTGTAGGTTAGGAGAAAGTCACCGACGCAGGAGTCTGCAGGAAGATGAGCATCACAACAACAGGCACATGGGCAGCTGGTTGATTGAATCTGGACATGCTGAATAGCTAAACTTGGCAACAAGTCAAAGTGTCAGTAGGGTCCCACCTGTAGGGTCATTTCCGTTGGAATCCAGTTTGATCCTATCCAGGAGGTGTTCCACAATTTTCTCAGGTGTTCCCGACATAACGCTGTACCTACACAGCACATGACAATGACATAATATTAATAATAATAACCACAATCATATGCTGTAACAATGCACCTTTCAATAATCATGTCTACCTCATACTGCTGCAGCTTTCACTTTTTTTAAATTGTATATATGTTAATAAGAGCTGTCATTTGCCTATTTGCCTATTTTTTTCAGTGAGCGAAAATAACCGAGTCAAATTCCAAATAAACATGATTCTGATTCTGATTCTGACACAACGGAGGAGGAAAAATGACATGTTTAATCACTTCATCTTATCAGTGCTTACTAGTCATTAGGCTGCTGCTTCGTGCTTTGTTGTGTTTTAACAGGTGAGCAACACAGAAACTCAGAATGCGACGCGTTTTTGTTGGGTGTATTAACCTGCTATGACTGGCTAATTAGTGATAAAAGGTTTGACAACATGCTCATGCTCTCCTTGAAAACTAAACCAATAAAAGGTACATGAATTATGAGAGATGTCTTCTGATCTATACTTGTGATATGAGACTGTTTAAGTACTGACTGATAACCTCCTCAAAAAGAAGAAGCAAATAAAGAGCATTGACGTAGCCATTGCATAGTTTGTTGTGCGGTGAGTATACAACACTTTGCAAACTGGTGTTAGTAAATCACACCTGATAGGATGCCAGCGTTTTGTCTGTTTCATAGGTTGCTTCTAGTTGAAAACACGTGTCAGTCTGCAAACATGGTGGAACCTGGCTGCTGCAAATCTCCTAAAAACCATTCCCTCTCACAAACCTGAAATTTCATTACAGCAATTCATTCTAAATTTGATGAAATTCCATCAACCAGATCTGATGAATTTTCAGGATTTATTATTAATCGTAAAAATACAGTTTAGAAGAGTTGTTTTATTTTTGCCCTCCATGTCTGACAATAAAAGTCAAGGAAACTTGAGGTTCTCGTTCCATTTTGTCACATTTTGATTCCAAAAAGATACAAGGTTCAAAGGTACAAATTCCAGATTTCTGAATGACCTACAATTACTGGACAAGCGCTCTGTGAGTCCCCAGTAGGTTTGTGTGAGGCCTCTTTCCCCCGAACTGCACCGTGTTGCAGATGGGAAGGACAACAGCTGACTACAAAATGACTACATTATGTCAATCAAAGTTGGCCATGGCTACCAGCTCGTTCAGCGGATCAATGCTGAACGAGCATTGATTGATATTCTGATGCAAACATTTGCCAACAGCTCCGCAGTGGAGCCACTCGTTCGGCAGATCAATGCCGAACGAGCATTGATTGATATTCTGATGCAAATGTTTTGCATCAGAATATCAAGTTTCAAATGTCTTTTTCGAAGGTAAAATCAGAAATGACCACCACTTTTAGTGAATGCTGCTGATGGCGTCACTACACTTAGTAACATGGCAATGACCGATGAGCAGGTGATGATGGCTAAACATTGGCTAAGCCGACTGCCGATCAAAAGCCTATCCCACATATTATGAATGAATGTATCGTTTTCTATAAATTCACCTGATTGTCATGGATGTGAAATCTAACTATAGGCTGTAAATACGTTAATTTATGCTGCAAAGTTGGACGTTTTAACATGGAGGTCAGTGGAGATTGATTCGCTTTTGGTGCAAGCCCCCCAGTGGTCAGTTGAGGAACTGCAATTTTTGTGACATCCGTATTAGCTTCAACCCGGATGTTAGATTATTGACGTTTGATCTGTTCAAACAATAATACTCGAGCATAAAGAACATGGGAACACCAGAGATCAGTGCGTTTTGTTGTGAAATGTGCAAATGTACCCCCGGGCAAGAATGAAAGATGTTCTAACAGGGGTGGCTCAAACTGGGAAAAGAGTATGATGATTCACAGGAAACCCACGTGGGCTGAAGGACACCACAGTGAGAGAAAGCCATTGTTCCAAACACCACATTGGGGTTCAAAGGTACACACGAGAACACATCTGAATCAGAATTTTTTGAAATGTGTCCTGCGGTCTCATGAGACTACAAGTGAACTGTTTAATCACTGTGATCATTGTCTGTTTGAAAGGTAAACAGGGAAGCTTGCAGGCTTCTGAACATCCGGCCCGCAGTGAAGCGTAGTGCTGTCAGCCTCATGAGAGTAATCATATCTAACCTTTGAATGACAACACAAATAATAATTCTGTGTAATTGTCCCTTTGTATAGAGGGAATGCACAGGACGTCACAGATGCAACTTCACAGCGGGTTACGCCCACTGAGTGGCAGAAAGACTGAGTGTCAGAAAGACTGAGTGGCAGCATAAACTTTCAGTTTGAGCAACTGGAAAACATCTAAAATGGGAAAGAGCTGTTGTACGATCAACTGTACTCATAGATTTAGCAAGAGATTGGAGTTATCGTTTTACAGACTGCCAAGAAAAAAGCTTAAGAGAGACAAATGGATCACTGCAATTCACAGAAACAACTGGATTCCAGGCACCGAAACATTGATTTGCGGTTCCCATTTTGTATCAGGTAATGTTGGATTTTTGGGTAGCTAACGTTAAACGGTCAAATCATAAAGTTCAGTGTCCTCTTTACTTTAATTTCTACAACAAATCCTGCCTTGAAGTCGGACCAAGCGTCAAGACTTTTGTAAGCCTTCAAGCTTTGCTTCGTGTATTTCCCCGGCGTAGAAATTAAGTACATATAAATATCAGGAAACTGGATTCGTGGCCAAATATTAATGTCCATGGACCACTGGTTTTTGGGGTAACTGTACCAAATATTAATGTCCATGGACCACTGGTTCTTGGGGTAACTGTACCAAATATTAATGTCCATGGACCACTGGTTTTTGGGGTAACTGTACCAAATATTAATGTCCATGGACCACTGGTTCTTGGGGTAACTGTACCAAATATTAATGTCCATGGACCACTGGTTCTTGGGGTAACTGTACCAAATATTAATGTCCATGGACCACTGGTTCTTGGGGTAACTGTACGGGTCACTGTCAACTGCCTTTAATTTAAGCCCATAATCGGCTGTTATCCCGTCTTTTCCACTAGTTGCAGCCATTTTTGCCAACCAGTGGGGAAGTGACGTCAATGCATACCCTCTATTGTGGCAATGGAGGCTTTTATCTTATCATCATCATCATCATCATCATATGTTTTATCCCAAGTAAAGTGTCTTAAGGTGTGAGTGCTTAAGTCCCTCACTTGCTCTTGGTTCCAGCTCCTCCTTGCAGAGCCGAGTCGGCGCTCTTCTCCAACACCAGCACGGTCTTCCCATGCTCCTCCAGTCGCACGGTGTTTGCCTCCACATCCTGGAGAAGGGCACGGAGACCTTAGAATTGTGCTTTTCTATTATTGGTCCTGACTAACTAACTAAATAAATGAATACCTCTGCACTCTTTGTGCTTGTATTTCTGATGTCGGGGCTAAGAAATCATGATGCTACACATTTAGAAGGGAGGACGTCCGACAAACCTTGAGGATCCGAATAAAATCCTGTTTGTCGACCCGGAGGAAATGGCAGTTGTCTTCTCTCAGGATGATGGTGGCAGCGCGAGGGGCGTCATTCAGCAAAGCTAGCTGCCCAAAGTCCTCCCCCTCATGCAGAGTGGTTACAAGGCCCTGTGTGAACGCAGAACATTTAGCATGACTAAGCACTTTACAGGTGAACCACGGGTTAAATGTGAAGTTTGAAGTGGATTTACCTTCCCATGCGTGATGACGTTTACAGAGCCTTTCCAGATGATGTACCAGGACGTGCCCTTATCTCCCTGGCTGAACACTAATCACAAGAAGGAATGAAACACACACACACGTGTGTCAGCGTGTGCGTGGTAAGGCTCTTTATGAGCTCAAAGATCAGCAAAGCTGTTCACTCACACACTGTTCCAGCTTTAGGATGGGATTCAAACAGCAGCACTGACGCCAGCTCCTTACGCACCTAGAAGCAGAGCAGAGGAAAAAGTAGGAAAGTGCTGCATTGCTGCCTCCTACTACGGTCACATCACGGTGCAGTGGTTGGTACATGTGAACATCATCTGAAGGCCACGTATCATGAAGAAGAATGTGTTAAATAGGACACATTTAGGTGTCTGGAGCAATTACCAAGTAAAAAACTCAAATGTAACACAACCTTGATATAATGAACCTGAAAATTAGTAAAAGGTTTGATAAGAAGAGCACTGTAGATATGTAGATATATAGATTTATAGTAATGTTTATGTATATAAGTGGAGGTAAATATATGAACCAATGTATACAGTAGCATATCTACTCCTATATAGTTATTCAAGTATATTGTTATACCATTGTTGTCTATTGTTCTCTATTATATTGTAGTATTATAGTAAAGTAATGATGATGTAATACTATGCATTATAATTACTGCTATTATTAGATACATACATAGTAGCACAACTAAATTCTGGGGGTTTATTTTGTTTTCTTTTGTTTGCTTTGATTTGTTTTGATTCTGACTATATATATATATATACATAATTGAGTATGTAGGTATGGGTGTTTTATAAGTAAGCTTATTGAAACTCGTCCTATTATATGTAAGAATGTATGTAAGATTCAGGGGTAGGACTAGATAAGTGTTTACTTCAATCCTACTCCGTTTGGAACATGTTGGTGGATCCGTGAGGTCTGCCTAAGTGCTGTACATACACACATGTATATATATATATATATATATATATATATATATATATATATATATATATATATATATTTGTATTCTGTTTTTTTTTACTTTTATGTATTCTTTTTTAACATGCATGTTTGAAATAAAATCTTCAAATCAAATTAAAAAAAATCACTGTAACATCACTGGGATAGATCAGATCAGAATGATCCTGCTCCTCATCCTCAGTTTTAATACCTCTCAAAAGTGGATAATACGGAGCTGCAATGAACAGAGCAGTAAATAACATTTAAAAGGGCCCTTTTATATTGTACCCTAGTGTCCTAGGCATGTTTAACACCCCAGCAACTATGTGCCACTGGATCAATTCCCCACATAAATCTGTATATAAAGGCCTTGATGTCGGGAGAAAACTAGAATAAAACTGACCGAGGTGGAGAGATGTGCGGCAGCTTTCACATGGAGCAGCTCCTCGTAGATGATCTCCAGGTCCTCTGCAGTCCTCTGACCGGGGCTGAGTGAAAGACAACATGAGACAAGCTAAAAATAACCAAACAAAAACAAATAAAAACTAACCATCCTGGCCAGAAGCATAAACCTAACACAGTGACTCATACAAAATAAATGTGACTATTGCTACATGTGACAGCTTCCCATGCGTAGCAGCAAAAACACTGACCATTTACGCAGAATCATGGTGAGCAGAGCGTCCGGACCGAGCTGAGACAGCAGACACAGAGCTTCCTGAAGCTCGTCCTCCGACTCCTTCTCATTGCTGACGGGGTTCAGGCCAAACTCCGAGTCCTTGAAGCGGTAGAACTGGGTGTCCTTGTCGTGGAAGTTCAACTCATCTTTCACTGGACAGAGATGCATCCCGGAGAAAAGACGAGACGTAACTCAAATCAAATAAGGAGTAGAAGGGATGACATTACAGAAAGCGTAATAATTAAGGCCCCGTTTACACGGAGCAAAAACTGAGGTGTTTTCATGCGTTTTGGCCGTTCGTTTACACGAAAACGGAGCTCAAAGTCACCAAAAACGATCATTTCTGAAAACTCCGGCCAAAGTGGAGATTTTCAAAAACTCCGTTTTCACGTTTGCGTCTAAACAGAGGAAAACAGAGATTTAGGTTTCAGAACGTCACATTATGCAACAGAAATTTCACCAGCGTCATGTGTGCGACTGTTTACAGTTAGTTTGGCCACCGTCAATATTTTCTTGTATTTTACCTGTTTTATATTCTAAAGTCACACTAAAAAGTAACTCCACTTCTCTGTCACTCCAAACGAAAGACTCTCGTTCCGTCTTGGAAGTAAAGCCTGAATTATGGTCCCGCGTTAAATCGACGCAGAGCCTACGGCGTAGGGTACGCGGTGATGCGTGCCATACGGTGTGCGTCGCCGTGTACCCTACCCCGTAGGCTCTCCGTTGGTGAAACGCGGAACCACAAATCAGCCTTAACTGGAAGTTACACGTGTCATTTGTTGATGTTTTTTCCAGGATTCTGATTGGCTGGCATGACATTAACAGCGTATTTACGCGGATCCGTGTAAACAAAGAGATTTTAAAAACGATCTTGTGTAAACAATGGAATTTTTCAAAACGTAGAGGGGGAAATATCCGTTTTTGTAAATACCTGGCTATGTGTAAACGGGGCCTAAAAGGCACATCTCTCACAAACTGTCTTCCACAGAGAAAACAGCAAAGGTGGAAGCTTTGACCCCCAAAAGAGTTTTGTTTTTATAAATCTCCAGTAAAAAAAGAGTCATTAAGTGATGAAGTAGTTCTGTCCTGATTGCAGTGGTCTCAACAAGAAAGACACGGCCTCATCCAAAGAGGACAAGTAGTTGGTGAACACTTGACTGGCTGAAAGGACAGCGAAAAAGAGAGACCATTTTAAGCTCCTCAAACACTTCTGGGTCATGTTTATAACTAGCCACAGACATTACAATCAGAATACCACTGAATACATGATTTATTAGTGGAATAATTCCTCTACAATTGATGCAGAGGCCTCAGTTCTTACCGTGAGTGAGGATTCCCTCGTCGAGTAAGACCTGCCACATCCCAACGGCCTGGCTTCTGGACTGGAGGCAGTCGTTCTGCTTCATCAGCCAATCAACCAGGTCCTTACCAGAGCAACAATGTCTGCCAGAGAAATCAAACACTTTAATCTGCATGCAGTTCGCTGAAAATTACCCATTTTCTCGCTGCTGATGTACTGTAGGCACCTGTATGTTTTCAGGTGATACTTTCTGTCTCGGATCAGACCGGGACTCCTCTCGATAATAACGCCGTACACGGATCTCCCTGCCTTCACAACACGATCTGAAAGAAACTGGATAAACATGAAGAATAAGAAGTTAGACTTTCTACGGATAGTTAGGGCCCGAGCACTTACAGTGCCAAGGCCCTATTGTATCTGTAGGATTTTTTTTTTTCTTTTTTTCTTTTTATTCTTCTGACAAAAGGAGGGCCTTTTTTCCCCCCCTAAACGTGCCCCAAAAGTCACCAAATTTTGCACGCAAGCCAGGCCTGGCAAAAAATTTGATATTTAATGGTTTGCATTAAGTGGCGTGGCCTAACGGCTCAACAGCGCCCCCTAGAAAATGTTGTGCCTCAAGCCCCACAATACGGTTTGACGTACATGCGCAAACATCGGTACACACTGTATCAGTACACAACTTAAAGAAAAGTCTCTTGGCGCCATGGCCGGAAGACAGGAAGTCGGCCATTTTGAATTAATCGTGTAATGTTTGCGCAATTTATGCCATTCCGTCGGCAGTTAATACGGCCCGAACCGTAACGTGAACCTGGATATGTTATACATCAAAATGTGCGTCTCCAAAAAGCGCGCCCCCCCTTCATCTGATTGATCCATATTTGATAGTTCCCCAAAAGTCACCAAATTTTGCATGCAAGCCAGGCCTGGTGATAAATTTGATATTTCATGGTTTGCATTAATGGGCGTGGCCTTACGGCTCAACAGCGCCCCCTAGAATACTTTTCTCTGCCATAACTTTTGAATGGTTTGACATAAAGAGTCGTGGGTGGTGTCATCGGACTCGGTACTGAGTCCTTCACCATAATTGGTGAAAATTAGCCCCGCCCCTTCTTCTGATTGGTTGTCCCGATTTTCTGCTATAACATTTGAATGATTTGACATAGAGAGTCGTGGGTGGTGTCATTTCTGATATGCTTATGGGGGACGGTGGGCATGAGTGCGAGGGCCCGTTCATCGCTGCTTGCAGCTTTAATTTGTTTTGCTTTATTTGCTGCAGCAGCCCCCTTTCTGTGATATTGAGAGTAAAAACAACACAAGAACAAGGCTGGGTTTTGCTTCCCACTGCAGCTCTTGTGTGGTGCAGATTTCTGTAGGTGTCGCAGTGTGATGCAGTGTGAGTGTAGGTTGTGAGGAGGTGAGAATGTGTTAAATATGGCTGTGTGAAACTCTCCCACACCTCTCTGAGTTTCCAGCCTGTACAACTTACTCTGCTGCTGGCAGCAAAGCAGCGGCAGCAGCAACGGACTTTCACTGTCTGACCACCCTCAATGTCTTTTCTTTGAACTATTGTTCCCCCGCCAAGACCTCATTTTGAACCCCAGGCACACACACACACACACACACACAGACGTAGAGGTGTGTTTCCATCACTTCAAAGCATTTCCACGACTTCCTGGAAACTCAGTCAACCTTTCTGAAAGCTCACACAGAACCAAGTCATCCCTCTACTTACATGTAATAAAGGACATTATGGGACTTGCTGTTTGTCCTGAAACGTTCCCACAGTGTCAGTGTGTAAATAGATCTAGGTCACCACAGTGGGATTAGGACAAGAATTAGCACACACATTTCAATGCGGACCTGTTTAAAACCCTAACAGATGGCAGATAGAGGTGTAGAACCTGTTAGCCATTCATGCAGATTGAAAGCTTACAGTATATCAAGTAATTGCATCATTTATAGGGTGCATTTCTCATTTTTATTTTATTTTTTTTTATTTTACGACTACTCAAAACCACATTCATCCATTTACATTCACACTGGAGTCTCTTGCGGTGTGTAAAGTTGTTTCTTTTTAGTCTATCACACACACACTCAGATGACAAGGGAAGCAACGTGGGGTTCATGGTCTTACCCAAGGTAAAAAAGAACCGTGTTTTCTTTGTGGCTTTGTGTATACAGCTGTCCTACGTAGTTCATCTTCAAGTTTGATGCTCTAATTATATTTTAAAATATTTGTCTGATAATATTTACTGTTTTCTTACACTTAAATACACTTAAATGTTGCTCCTCCCTCCGCGACGCCCCCTCAGATTCCTCCTGCATGTCTTGTGATCACATGAGACTCAGACCGTTGCCTGTTTGTCTTCTGGATTTTATTTGAGATGCTGTTGTTTGCCCAAGGTGGTGTTCTAGAGATGCACACAAAACCCAGCTCTGACCACTTCCTGTACTCTTCCTAGAAACTCTCTCCAGTCGTTTACCTTCTCCAGTCCTCCGAAACTCCCTCAGGATGTAACATCCCCACCTGACCTTTGCCTTCCAACCTGACCCCGTGGCTTGATGATGTAAACCCGACCACGGCTCGGCCTCCCGGAACACATGCCTGTTAGGGTCAGATCCACATGGGTCTGCTAATTATACCGCACGGCTATGATTGATCACTGATGGTAACATGAAAGCGCACACTTCAACTCATCATCCTCACACCGACTTCTTCCCAGACCTGACAGCGGCGTAGCTAATGTGTCCTGAGGCGTCTGCTGAATCCCCCCGGGGGAAAGGCCGTCTGGAGGTCAGCAGTATTCCCAGGGACTCCTTTTACCCCCGGGACTCCCACAGTCACATTCTCAAGCGTGTCGGCTCCAAAATGTACTTTCTCCAAGCCATTTTCCCGTACCCACGCCAGCTCTTAGAAAAACACGGTCGGGAAGACACACGTCACTGAACGGCCTGCCCTTTGCTGGCGAACCTGATACTCACACAAACATGCAGGAAGTGCAACAAATGATCTCAGGGAAGATTTTCTATACTTGAAATCTGCTGCTGGGTTTCAAATTAGAAGAAGTTGGAACAGTACGGGAATCTTGCATTCAATATTTTATGGACTATGGATTTTATGGACGTATTTTCTGGACTATAAGCCGCACCTGCATATAAGCCGCATCCGCTCTATTTTTTAAAAAATAATTAAAAAAAGATATACAAGCCGCACCTGCATATCCGCTCTATTTAAAAAAAAAAGATATGCAAGCCGCAGATATTTCTGTTGTTAGATTAGATATTTACTACATGTACAGAAGGATTTTGAACTGTAAATGATGTACATGTTTGTACCTAAATAGATCCTTTCCTAACAGTGTCTTTTAACACGGCAGCAACTTTGCTGCTTAAAACGGGAAGTAGTGTATTCTTCTTTGCATTTATTTTGTCTTAGTTTTGATTCTAATTCCGGTTAGAGCGCCCCGAGCGGTGGAAGAAAAATCCACAGAATAGACACACCTTTGTATAAGCTGCATGGTATGAAAAAAGTAGCGGCTTATAGTCCAGAAATACAGTAGTTTTTCTTCTTTTTTTCTGAAAGCTAAATTTTATCTAGCAATATACATCCATTTTTGCATCATTGCCATTTCACTGGTATGGAAATTCAGTGCTAGTAAGGTGTGTGAAAGAAAAGTCAATGAAATGGTCCTCTACCGCGGAACACAACAATACGGTTCAAAGAATCTTAAAGAAGTTCAGTGCGTAAACGTCAAAGCCGCCAGCCTTATCAGCACACCCGTGATATCCAACGCTTCAGACACTGCTTCTAGTATCCTCATTCGTTTACAGCTGATATCATCACATGGGCGAGGGATTACTTTGCAAAACATGTGTCATGCACCACAACAGGAAGCTCCATTCACAAATGCCACTTAAAGCCTTGCTGTACAGAGAAAAAAGCTTACGCTGATTTTTTTCTACAGGCCGTGTCTTTGTCTTCACATAGTGAAAACGGGTGTTGTACTTTTTTTTTTAAGAAGAAAAAATGAGTGCTCAGGACCTAAAAGACAAAGGGGACCATCCAGACTAACAGACAATTATTCTCAGTGACTCAAATTACAGAGCAAATGTATTTCCTGCAGGTGAGCCAGTCAAAACACAAACACACTTAGTCTCAGTCAAGCTGCAGCTCTGATACTTGGCTCACCGCTAATGGCCTGATCGGCAGCTAGAACCTGATTTAATTCATTTAACAATCAAAACTCATATTGGTTTACACCTAAAAGTGTCATATGATTTTAATCTGTGTACCCATAATGGTGCATCAGGTTCTGCAGGACAAGCAAACAAGCAGCTGCAGCCAAAACACTTTCCTCAGACACTAGTGGGAAGGGCTCCAATTTAGGGACAGGTCATTCTGTTTTATATCCTAAGTAACTCTAATCTGAGCAGAAGCTGAAGCTTTTAAAGTGTGAACTTTGTGGTGTTTCCTGCATTTGACCCGCTGGGTGGGATGGTGTTAGTACACCTTTCTACTACTCTCCTCTGTAGGCGAGACGTCTTGTGTGTCTTTAAGTCTTTCCGTGACCTCAGTGGGAAGTGTTGTGTGAGCAGCGGCCAGAGAGCAGCGCCGCGGAAACCGACATGCAGCTAAATGCTGCTCAAGGAAACCCATGTTTCCCCTGTATCTTTGTTTTAACGCTTCTGAAAGCCGCAGTGCAACACAAATGTTGTAATGTGCATTTCCAGACCAAACATGAAATTAATTTTTAGACATTTCAAGTTGTCATGAAGTGCATGGGAAAGTTCCCTAAAGTACAAAACCTACATATCATGTAATACGGTAGTCAAAGACAAGTGACAAGTGCATAAATCATTCTCACAAGCAGAGATGAATTATGTTTAGTTACTTGAAACAACATGAAATGCAAAAAGGGCTTTTATATTTATGTAATAGTTACCCGTGGTCATTATGTTTATGTCTTTATGGTGAATTCTACTCTCTGTGCTCATATCCAAACAGGAAAATTAATCTTTTGTATGTAAAAAAAATGAAAGCGTGATCAACAGGATCAACTTGTGCCTCCTGCTGACAGTTACTCCAACACTCCACAGTTTCTTTTTGGAAGGAAGTAAAAAAATAAACAATCCTGGACATTGATTATTTGGTCATTGAAAAAAAGAAGCCCTTCACCTCTCGTCTGAGAGCGAGACCCCTGAACTTAAACAGGAGTCTCATTCCATGCCAGACTGTGTTATCAGTGTTGTTAAAGGCCCTCTCCTTGGCATGGTTAAAGAAGCTGAGATAAAGCAGCACAGGGGGTTGGTCTGGGCGAGGCCTGGGGGGGTGGGGGGGTCAGACCACCGGGGGACCTGGAGTGCCCTTTAGACTCCTTGTGACTGCCCTCCTCAGAATGCTTTTTGAAGACCAGCTTGAGCAGTAATGCGGGATATTATAACAACAAAAGAACAAGTTCAGCAGTTTGAGAGGATGCAAGCGCTGCAACTCGTTCCAGAGGTCACCGAAGCGCCAAGTGCTGTCAGTGGTGGTCGGCTAACTGGTGGAGCTACTTAACCAGACTGAAAATACATCTTTACAGGGGCTTAAATTATTAGAATTAAGGGGATTCTGTCTAAACAACACATGGAAAAACTTATTCATGCATTCATTTTCAGTAGGTTGGATTATTGCAATGGCATCTTTACAGGCCTTAACAAGAAATCTATCAGGCAGCTGCAGCTGATCCAGAATGCTGCCGCCAGAGTCCTTACAAACACCAGGAAACTGGACCACATTACACCGGTCATGAAATCACTACACTAGCTTCCAGTGAGTCAAAGGATAGAGTTTAAAATCTTACTGCTGGTCTACAAAGCACTGAATGGTCTTGGACCAAAATACATGCTGGATCTGTTAGTTCCTATGAAGCTCCCAGACCCCTGAGGTTCATCTGGATCTGGTTTGTTGTGATTCCCAAGAACCAGAACCAAGCAAGGTGAGGCAGCGTTCAGTTATTCTGCTCCTCACCGGTGGAACAAACTTCCTGTAGACCTGAGGTCTGCTCCAACTGTAGATCCTTTAAATCAGGCCTAAAAACATTACTGTTTACTGAAGCATACTCCTAAACTAAACTTACCTGCTATAAGGGCCTGTATTCTACTGCCCTTATTTTTAACAGCTTGTGCTTTTTATTATTTTACTTCTTTTCTTATTCTTACCTATTTGTTATTTACTGTCTAATTATATCTTGCAGCTTTAAATGTCAATGTAAAGCACTTTGAATTACCTTGTGTTGAATTGTGCTATATAAATAAATTTGCCTTGCCTTGCCTTAAATGGAAGTAAAATAAATATTACACATTTTCAACATAATATTTTTGGTTCTAGTTAATAGTTCATTTCAAAAGATGATAGCAGATGTCTGAGATATTCGTAATGGATACACCTTCAGATCTCCTCTTACTCTCTGTTTATGTGGGATGAATGAATAAAAGACTGGGGAGAATATTGTGTTGAGTGAGAAGTGATGAAGAATGTCTGCATACCTGCTTCATTGTGTCCTTTGAATCCAGGGCTTCTGGCAGCGGAGTCTAGCAGAGAAAGAAAGAAAGAATGTCTTTATTCTCGGTGACCTGTGCCTTCACGTCTGCTAAAAAATCTCTGATGTGACACTGGTGAACTGTTTTCCATCAACATTCCTAATAAACTAGTTGGACTAGTTGCTGATGGTGATCTTGTGTGGTTGCGCCAAATAAACAAACATGACTAAGTGGACTGTTCATGAAATAATGACTTTGTCTTCATTGGAATGAGGGTCAGAATAAATACGCCAGACCTCCGTTACCATTGTCTCCAGCATGGAGTGGGTGGGTGTCAAGTGTTCGTGATCAAGTGGGCGGAAAGAGCCCACATCAGAAAAGTAATTCACGCAGCCTGTTGCTTCTTTCTTTTTTTTTAAATCTGTGGGCAATATTTTCCCCTGAAAATGGAACTCTCTCTCTTAATTGTGCTGCAGCACCTGCTGCAGACAGATAACCTTCGACACATGTTTTTTCTGGAGACTTATGCACTATCAGCACCTGCGAGAGTCAGATGATCCCAGACCTCCCTGGCACCTGCTCGTGAGTAAAGACACTCAGCAGTACCACGGCTGCACTTTGGCCCAAGGAGGACTTCCTCTTCGTTGCTCAGCTTTTATGTTTTTATGATCGCCTTGTGACTGCTGCTGGACACCCATATTCCCACAGTAATGTTTTCAGTAAATATAAGTCACGAACCTATCAAGGGCCTTTTTCAATCAAACATTTCTTATTTGTCAGATTGCCGGCACTGCGCACTATGTACTATTCATAAAGACCACAATGCTTGTGCTTGTATGAGTTTGTGTTTACGTGCTGGTCGGTGGATTTATATGAGCAGCTTGAAAACAATGTGAGGTATGCACAGCAATCACATGACTGTTGCCGATGGCAGCGATGCAGAAGTTATGATAAAGCCTTCATGTCACTGATGTACATCTCTGACTACACTCCTGCAGCCAGACTCCTGCGGTATGTTTTGTAAGACCGGCAGGGAAGCCAGCTACATCACATGATCATGCCCTGAATGGTAGATTGTTTTAACTCATCCATGGAAAATGTTTATTCTCACTTCAGCTCCGGTTGGGTGAGCCTCTCAAAGACTTTAGGAGTTTGAATTTTGACAAATCGAGACTTTGCAGGGAAAAAGGATTATTGTCTGTGTAACCCAGAAGCACTGCTCTGCATTTTTATGATATGATAATTCAAGCCAACAACAAATGTGCAATCAGAAATGAGCAGCAGAAAAATGTGGAGAGACTGGAGTCCTTCCAGATCTGCAGGGAGACAGACAGGTACCCTGGTGCATGTACGTGAGGTATTTTACTCTGCAGTGAGCTACGTGAGGTATTTTACTCTCCCCCTCGCAGCACTGCAAGAGTGAGAGGAGGGATGCTGCCGCGGCCTCTCCTGATGAGGCTCGGGCTACGCTCCAGAAGCTTCCACTGGGCTTTTTAATGACATGCAACAATCAAAGGGAAGACCCGACAGCATGGCATGAAGAACAATGAACTCTGAAACTTTGAGTTGCCTCTATCTTGCAAGTACATGCAATGCCACTCAGGATCCTTCCACTGCTTTAGCGTTAGCTCAAACTGTTCTCAGATAAAAGATAATCACACATTTTAACGCCAAATCAGTGGCTGTATATGTTTTATATTGTTTTAATTGACCGCGGCCCGTCAGGTGCTCTGTGGCAAAAACCAGAGATCCCCATCTTTTGCCATTCCTGTATTTTTAATTATTAATTTATTAACATTAGGGAGGAAAAACAGCAACAGTCAGGAGATGTCCAGCTCCCTTTAACCTGCTGATGTGTAGATGTCAAGTGAGTTTAAAGACCAAGGCCTTCAACCCTGCTCTGCATCTTCCTGTGACTTGAAAACAAAGACCCCCCCCCCCCCCCCCCTTCCACTGCACATTCTTCTACACACTCCTCTGTAAACGCAGTGAGGGAGTTTCAGGGGACGTGAACAATAAACAATACCCTATTTATAACCTGAGTTTTATAAGCAAGACATTATGCTTCGTTACCTTCCTGTGTCCCCAGACTAGAGCTTTTAACACAATAGAAAAATCTGCTCAAAACCTATTTGGAAACATTCTTGAAATGTGTGTAAACTGCTGCTCTGGAGGTTGGGACTTGTAGAGTCACTGTAGAGGCAGGACCAAGACATGCATGGTCACTCTTTAGGTAAGTACAAATACTAATAATTAACTGTAATACTCCCTCACAAGTGAAAATCCTGCACTGAAAATATTGACTGCACAAAAGAAGTCAGTGACGTTAAAAACAACAACTGCTACAGCCCATAGTTCAGGAATAGGTCAACATAGTGGACTCAGGGATGTTTAAGAATTCATGTTACGCCTCTAGCTGGCTAAGCTGGAGTTTAAGTTTTATAAAGGACATCACCAAGGGTCTTGTCATTGTTTAAAGTTTAGTGCAAACTATGACAATAATCAAAAAGAACTGTGACGTATGAGACCCCAGTCATGTCATTTTTGCCAAACAGATGACGTCATGATCAACAACATTGGAAATCAACTGACAGTAGTACCTCCAAAGATCCTTACTTTTTATGGACACATATTTTACAGCTGTGATATTAACAGTGCAGGGAAATGAGAGCACGGAGAGCAATAGAATATAAAATGGCATTAAAATCAAATCTATTCTGTTTCACTTCAGGTACATGCATTACGCAGCACGCCATAACCGTCTCCACTTAATCGGTTATATAAACTAAGATCCCCTTGAAAAGTACAGCATAGTTGTACATCAGTTTCCACCTTGTTTCTTTTTTTTTATCCCCATCAATATTGTTGCAGGGGCAAAAGCACAGTTTATTAGTTCGTGTCTATCTCCCCTGAACTATGCGCTGTTAGAAATAAACAGGAGGCGGCATACCCAGCTGATGCCCCGTATACGCGGCGTCTCCCATGAGAACCGGTTCGGGAACACTTGGTAATTGTGACTCCGAAACAGATGCATCTCGTCCCTACTAGATCCCAACAACAAGACAAGTTTCCAGGTCGGAGGATCGGACTCGGCGCGCTCTCCCGGCGCGTCCGCGCATCGTTAACGGCGCAGCGGTCCGGCCGCTCCACGCACGGAGACATAAAGACTGAGCATGGTTGTCCCCGCAGGTCCAGGTCCAGGAGAGGTCCAGGTTGAGATCCAGGCGGGATCCGGGCCAGATCGTCCCCCGCAGACAGGAGTCAGCCCTCGGACTGCGAGGCTCAGAGAGGAAGCGCCGCTCCGCGCTCAGCCATCCCTCCGCGCACAGGCGCACTTTGCTGCCCAGGCGCGTGTATGCGCACTTTGGCAAGAGACTGCACCAGAGAGACTGCCTCCTTTGGCAGTTTTATATCCTAATTAACTCGATTTATCTGTTGGGACAGCATTGGTGTGTATGTGAGCAGGTGCAGTGTGGGATAATATGCAGAGGTGTATAATCCAGGTGCCATAAAGTAAAAATCCTGTCCAGCAGTTGTTCCAACCAATCATTAAAGCAGCTCCTCTGAAGGTAGATGGTTGTTAGTGAAAACACCTGTTTTAAATGTAATGGCTGATCCACAGGTATATGTTTTAATGAGCAAATATCAGCTTAATGTAAAGAAAATTATTTGACTAATGCTTTGAGACTGACCCCATTTCAAAATTGGTCTTAATTTAAGATTGATGCAAAACTATTTTTGATTTTGTAAAAAAAACAACAACATTAAAGCACATAATCCAGGTGCCATAAAGTAAAAATCCTGTCCAGCAGTTGTTCCAACCATCACTAAAGCAGCTCCTCTGCAGGTAAATGGTTGTTAGTGAAAACACCTGTTCTAAATGTACTGGCTTATCCACAGGTATATGTTTTAATGAGCAAATATTAGCTTAATGTAAAGAAAATTATTTGAATAATGGTGCTTTGAGACTGACCCCATTTCAAAATTGGTCTTAATTTAAGATTGATTCAAAACTATTTTTGATTTAGTAAAAAAACAAATTAAAGCACATAATCCAGGTGCCATAAAGTAAAAACGCTGCCATGTTTCTGGATCAGCCTGTACATTTAGAACAGGGATTTTCACTAAGGACCTACCATCTAGGACAGGGTTTAGTGATTGGTTGGAACAACTGCTGGACAGGATTTTTACTTTATAGCACCTGGATTATCCACCTCTGATAATATGTCTAAGCAACATTTCACGGTCTGCAGGTCACAACACAAGCCGACCTGCAGGAGTGATGAAGACAAATCCTGAGAGTTGCTCAGAAACTACAGACAACACAGCAGTTGTGGGCTTTTCAACCCATTCAAACCCATGAGAGCGACTTGTTCCCACTCAGGCTCTGGGGACCGGGTCAAAGGAGTACAAGGGGGTATGGTGCAGCTACCACTGGGAGGTTTAAGTTCACTTCAGAATGTAGCTGCACAATTCTTGTTCATGTTATCAGGTTGTCCAGCTGACAGGCTCAACCGGGTCTGCACAGCCACAGATAAAATGCTTCAAGGGGGAAAAAGCAATTAAGCCCATGTCTTACAATCCTGTTCAGTTCTCATTCTTGTTACATTTTCATTATTGTTTTATGGACTCATTAGAAGTGTTTTCCATTGTGTGTTTCTGGCAATCTTTCTTATAGTCTTTTTACTTTCCCTTTGTCAGTCTTTACTCCCGTAATGCAAAAGTTGTGACTTTTTTGTTGTTGTTTTTCAAATGCATGTGACTTACTTCTCCATTGTCTGGTGTGCGCCGTCGTGGCAGAGAGCACATGGATTTGACTAAGTTCTCCATAGCAGCGATGGCTTGTAGAATCTCTAGGAAACAGAAGCAGGAGATGTATTTCTTTTTTAGTCAAGAAAACCAAACACGCTGTCATGTTTCTTTTCTTAGTGATTATTACGTCAAGCGGCAGAGATATCGAATCCACAGAAAGTAGAACAAGGGAACACTTGTAATTTAATTTTCCATGCAGCATGAGAGATAACTAGAACATGTTCAACTGTGTCCTGCAGGCTCTTATGCAAGACCTGTTTAAATCCCTGCTATTGTTCCAGAGCAGGGCTGCCCTTCCTGTACTGACCTCAGTGTCAGTAAATTGGCTGAGGCTTTTCACAAAACACACCATCACAAGAACATTCATGCTGGCCCGCTTTCCATGTGAGGGCTGGGTTCATTCTCCAGCTGGAAAGGTGTAAAAGGGCTGCACACTCAAACTGCCTTTTGTGTACTTTAATAAAACTGCAGCACCTGTTGCCCACCCCTGCTTCGCTCCCTTTTTCTTTCTTGCTTTGAGTCGTACTCATTAGTATGTGGTGAGTGAAATATGGATTTCATAACCAGCAGAAATGGCTTTGCTCTCATTTCAGTTGTAACAGAAGGAAAATTGCACTCAACGCACTCAGAAACACATAGTGAGGCACGGCTCCCGCAGTTGTTCAGAAAACAACGACAAACAAACAAAAACCCATACTTCTTACCTGGTTTAGACCTCCGTGGAGTCATAGTGATTCAGCGTTGAAATAGTAGCAAACCAAGCAGAAAGCACCATTTATTTGCGGTAGTTATGTTCTTACTTACTGTGTTCTGACTAAACTGACTCTCTGTCTCTCGAATGCCTCACAGCAGCTCTGTGATGCCGCATTAAGAATGCTCATGGTGAAGGAATCTAGTTTTCCTTCTTATGACCTATTACGGGTGAACACAATAGTTCAGTTGATAAGGAGAGACACATCGTTGCAGTCTGATGGTATCTCACAAAATCTCTGTCTAGATCGTCTCCTGTGCACAGCAGCACGCAGCTGAGAAAACAGCCGTCGCTATTGCTTATTTCCTTACGTTTTATACCCAACATAAAACGTCTGTGATGAGTTAAAGCTGCAAATTGCCTTCTAGGAAACTAATTAGTACTGCTAGGAGATACTCTCAGGGCACATCAATGAAAACATGCAGCAAAACGTTACAAGTCCCATCATTTTTTTGATGACACCTTTTACTCTTCAGTAACACAAAACACCAAGTATAAAACTTGATTCCACATTTGTCAAATAAATGGCGCCCTCTATTGAGAACTCAGATGTGCTGGCCTATCAAGGACTAAAGAGAATATTCCTGCAATACCCCACATTTATACAGAAATAATACACATTCTTACACATTTCTGAAAATGGACAAATTATTTAACCCAAGTGATTTGACACTTCATCCGCCAATAAGCCACCTTCCTGCACTAAATGACAGAGTTCATAACTATAAAGGTCTTATTTATTTATTTTTGTGAATATTTATTCAGTCGTATTATATTAAACTCATAGACTTGCAATGTTTTGTGTTTCCTTTGAGTCCACATCTATTTTTTGTCTCTGTTTATTTTTGAATGTGTGTTTCTATTTAGATCCTTGGGGAAAGGGAGTGGGATTTCCTGCAACACATCTACGCCCATGGAATGTTCCTTGCCAACTGTCTTTGTTGTACTTGTCTGCATAGTGCATGCACACACTTACACACACACATCATACATGCATGCACGCACACACGTGTGCACCTTTTCTTTCCTGTTTCCTGGCCACTTAGCAGTGTCGGGGAAATACATATTTGATCTGTTTGACCTGTGGTCAAACGACGACTGGAGAGAATATGAAAGCGCCATCAGCAACAGGTATTAAACCAGATAGAGCCAATCTCTCTCTAAGTGTACCAACACCTAAAGTTTGTCAGAAGCACTGTTTCACAGTCATGTGTAGACATTCACCATATTTTATGAGTTGTAAACAATAAATAATACATTTTAGAAAATAATTTCTTGATTGTCTGTAACTTTGGAACAACTGTGATGGAAAGATGTTAGTATGAGGCTTTAAAATCCTGTCAGTCAAAATGCAAACACCTTTTTTTCATTATTTTTCAATGTTGAAAATTAAAAATGTTTAATATCAAGATATAAAATACTGATGCAACAGTGTAACAAATGAAGTTATCTGTCAGGGACATTATTGTGATCAGTGATCAGTAACTCACCAGTGGCTCCCGTAAGACTCGTCAGAACAATGGCTTCAACAGTCGCTGGGGTTCTTCTGCTTTCCTTTTCCAGCCTTTGTGTCTCTCATAGGTCTGAAGATGATTTCCCACTCTGGGTCGTCTACGTGAGTTGAGGGGAGAGTAACCAGACACAGCTTCCTGTATCTCTCTGATTGGTCATGAAGCCAGTGCCCGAGGGCATGGGCTATACACAGCACTGACACATGGCAGTAGATGTATGTACGCGTGGTGGACAGAGAAGCAGAATACAAGCAACTGCACAGCTCTGCGTTTGCAGCATTTACGTCAAACGGCAAGTGAGTTATGTGGTTTTTATCTGTGACACCTATGAGTGCAGCAAAGCTGCAAAAACCACAGGAAAGCTTTGAAACTCAAATGCGATGCCCTGATTCTATCTTGTGCATCATTACCACCCCAGCACTATAGTCAGATTACAAATATCACTCAGACTGCAAATAAAGATCTTTACCATTCAGCCAGGGTAATATTTTAATATGAATGTTTCCATTGGTTTAGATGGACACATTTTTTGTTTACAAATGTTTAATTTGAAAGAAAGAAAGAAAGAAAGAAAGAAAGAAAGAAAGAAAGAAAGAAAGAAAGAAAGAAAGAAAGAAAGAAAGAAAGAATGAAAGAAAGAAAGAAAGAAAGAAAGAAAGAAAGAAAGAAAGAAAGAAAGAAAGAAAGAAAGAAAGAAAGAAAGAAAGAAAGAAAGAAAGAAAAATAAATACATTCCAGAGATAGTGGTCCCTTTAAGGCTTCAATCTCATGAATTATGTGTGATATCATAGCAGAAGGCAGAGAGCAGTGTACCTGAGACAGCTGAGCTGTTCCACCAGGTGAAGGTTTGTATCCATGTGGAACCATTGTCATTTTTATGTATTTACTAAACCTTGTGTGAGTTATGTGGAAAATGAAGATTTTCTTGTTTTTCCCCTGGCTTTTTAAGTCCAACTTCTGCACAGCCCCTAACTACATTCTCTTCAGATAAAAGGTCTAACGTTGGTACTTCAAACTTCAAACTTTATTTATTTATTTATATAGCACCAAATCATGCAATATAAATGCAACACATGGTGCTTTACATACAAAATAAAATAACAATCAAAAATACAATTTAAAACATCCCATACGACCCCACCCCCCACCCCCCACCCCCCACGCATACACACACCCTCACTCACACTCATACACATGTGCACACACTCACACGCCCACACACACACACACACACACACACACACACACACACACACACACACACACACACACACACACACACACAGTAAGTGGACTGGTGACATGGCTTGGCACTAACGATCCAGGTGAGGAAAACACTACCTATGGGTGGCCGTCCACACCGAGAGGCTCCACCGGCCATGACCACAAGGAGCATCGCCACAGAGACCCCCCCAACCCGCAGAGACCAGGACAGACCCCACACAGAAGGTGGAGTCCCTCCCCCAGCTACCCAGGCCTGAGGGACCCCCATGACGACACCCCCATGGGCGGAGCAGGCACCCTCCCAGTGTGGACGACCCCCCCTGAGGAAACACTGGAGCTAAAAACTAAAAGATTAAAAGAAAGTAAAAAATGCCTAAAAGTGTAAAATTTTAGAGAAATGCCTAAAAGTGTAAAATTTTAGAGAAACCTGGTACCTGGTACCTGGCCCGGATAAACCGGAAGGTGGTGTCAGGAAGGGAATCCAACATTTAAAGAAATATACATTAATAAGTTGGAAAAGTGATGATTCAAAGATTTACTTTTGGTTAGTTAATTGTGTTAAATTGAACTTTTGTTTCTTTTGTTGTTTGACTTTTTATTTATGTATTTTCTTCACGTTTAGTTTAGTTTAGTTTATTTCGGTCATGACATCACAAAAAAAGAATAAAAATAAGACCAACATCAAAATAGCTTTTACAAAATTAAGAATAAAGTAAAAATGACAACAAGGAAACTAATACACTGTTCAAAGAAAACATTACAAAAAAGTTTCCAATATACAAATAACATAGACCGAAAAAGGTGTAGGCTGAAGCAAAGCTTATTCATTGCCTACCCTCAAAAAGATTATTTAAAGTAATGAAATAAAAGCAAGAAGTAAGAGATAAGCCTGCCAGTAAAACAAATTTCCTCCATGGGGATAACAAAGATTCCTCAAGAAATAAGAAAGAAAAAAAAAAGGTGCAGTCTACATGTTTCCTTCATCCTTAAATAATCAAATCAAGTCAACGTTTATGAAATGAACTATAAAACAAGCGTATTTGAGATCTTTTAAAAGCGCTATATGAATAAAATGGATGATGATTATTATTATTAATAAAGTTGTGGTTCCTCCTAGTTCCACTAGGGGGCGCACATTCATAATTTGGGGATTTCCTCACAACAAAGATATTAAAAAGATAAGAGATAAACAACTTTCAGGCTTAATGCATGCACAAAAGTTTCTTTTATTTAAAATGTAAAACGTATTTACACTACATAGGTAATTGGAATTACATTAAAAAAACGAATTTGTTCTTAAAAAGCCTGTTTTTGCTGGCAACTTCAGGAGAGGATGTTGTTGTTGTCGTGCTCTCGCTGACTTGCTCACATCTTTGCGGCGTGTCAGATAAACATGAACACTTACTGAAGTGTTTGGTTGTTTTGTTGCTGTTGTTGGGAATAAACGGTGTTTAGTGAGGTGTTGCGGGGCATAAAAGCGGGCTGTTATCACGCAGGAACCTCTGTAAAGCTGTGTTTGGAGCAGCGACGGCCGCGGGGACACCGGTCCAGCCGCTTCCTGCTGTGTTACATAATGTCGGTCTAGCTGCTGATCTAGGTTAATATCAGCCCGTCCTGCTGAAGGAAACACCGCTCTCTTCTGCAACAGTTCGACATTAGTCTCCAGGATGGGCTTCAGCAGGGTCTACATCAGCATAGGCTACGCTTCGTTCGGGGCTCTGGTCGGACTGTCGGCGTTCGTGGTGTGGAACGTGGCGTACAGACAGCCGTGGACGGCGGCCATGGGCGGCCTGTCGGGTAGGTGTGAGCCGGGGACCGGGGTACCAGGGGTACCAGGGGCCCGGGTACCAGGGGCCGGGACCGGGGCCGGGGCGGCCAGCTCCAGGTCCCCGGGGCCCGGGTCCTGGTCCCGGGGACCTGGTGCTGGCCGGGGGGGAGGCTCCTGCACGGGCCTGCACAGCCAGCACTAACAAACATGTCTCCCCGAGGGACCGACTGTTGCTAAACATGTCAATCTCGAACAATGATGGAGGGATTTCATGGATGTGGATGTGGAATACTGCACTGTTTCTTGGTTAAAATATAGTGATATGTGTGTGTGTGTGTGTGTGTGTGTGTGTGTGTGTGTGTGTGTGTGTGTGTGTGTGTGTGTGTGTGTGTGTGTGTGTGTGTGTGTGTGTGTGTGTGTATGTATGTATGTATGTATATGTATGTATATGTATGTAGTATATGTGTGTCTATAGTTCTTTTTTAAGTTTATTTTGGTCATGACATCACAAAAAAGAATACAAATAAGACAAACATCAAAATAGCTTTTAACAAAATAAAAAATAAAAATGACAACAAGGAAACAAATACACAGTTCGAAGAAAACCTTACAAAAAAGTTTCCAATATATATATATTTTATATATATACGTACGTATGTATGTATGTATGTATGTATATATATATGTATATGTATATATACATACACACACACACACACACACACACACACACACACACACACACACACACACACACACACACGTGTGTATATGTAATAAACCAAGTAATATTTGAATGTGTGTGTGCACAATTACTAGCTATTCGTTGTGTATTTTTAGTTAGTATAGCTGCATCCTACATTTAAGTATATTTCTCTAGAATATTTTATCACAAAATAATTAAGGGAGGCATTTTACAAAAAGTATTTTCTTTAGTGGTTGATTGGATTTATTGAGATATCTAAAGTGGGGGGAAAAAAGAAGTCATAGGTCACAGAACACTTTCACCGTAAGCTTTTCTTGGTATCCTTACTTAGTGAATTTAACATCTTGAAGCCCTGAAGTAGATAGATCACAACTTTTTATCTATTGCAAAAGAGGGGACTGCTGATGTGGGGCTGGAGCAGATGTGTTATGATGAGTCCTCCCCCTTAAGTCACATGTAATGAACCAAGGTGCAAAGGCATGTTGAAATAAATCCTTTTAATATTATTATTGTTATTATTACTATGACATTTTGACTAAAACAGGTCTAATATATTTCAGTAAGATATCAGGAAGTTGTGTCGACTTTAGGGAAAAAGACTAATGTGTCTCATTTAATAAGGAGGAATGGGACCACAACAACTAATGATTATTTTGGTTGTTGACTCATTCTTTTGAGTACTTGATTGGTCGGCAATGATCTCTTTGTTGTCCTCCATGTATCTTGCCATAGTGTTTTTGTGAAATAACCTCTCACTCGCACAAGCTTTCTTACAACTTGCAGTGTAGGAACTGTGGACGATATGGTCCGCCCTGATGGGGGCAGTGCTCCTGGCAGCATCAGCATCATCACATGAAAAGCTATAAGACATCTGCCGTCTGGCAATGCTGCTCCACTGTTCCTAAACTGCATGATATGTCTTGCAAAAACAATGTAGTATACATCATGTACTACTAGTTTAGCATGTAGGATCTATTGTAAAACAACTATCAAACTGCACAAGCAGAGGCCGATAACTTTACCACTCTGATTGGCTTTTGCTGTCGGCAACTACAGCAGATAACTATGTTCCATTATGGGATATTGTTGGCTAGTAGTAAGTTAGTACACTCAGAAGGGTTCTGAACTGATCTGAGAGGAAAAGTCGCAGGATGAGATGGTTCAGCTGGTATACTCTAGTTAGATTTTGCCCTTGAATTCCTCTCGGCCAACCCAAAACCTGTCGTAGTGTTTATAGCACATCAAGCCAGATTATTATTAAAATTAAATCACTATACTCAGTTAGATTCTTCATTCACAGCCCCTTAGCCCAGCTCCTCTTCTTCCCTTAGTATTGTTAATTTATTCTTCTTTAGTGGGCTACATGTAGTCATTGTCAGGTACACCTTTCTCTGTGCTTCCTGTACTACATTGCAGTCACAAATTAATATTTGCCACTGAGCTGGAAAGATGTGTCTGTGACATTTATGCTTTTCTCAAGCATTTTTATTACTGAATTTTCATAATGAACATTGATTTTGTTGTCTATTCATTGCAGCCCTACCAACAGTTAGTATTACATGTATTCCTCCCCGACGTTGCAGTTATCTGGTGGTGTACTGCTTGTTTCACATGAATTCAATCCAAACATGTGTGCTTCTTATCCAACAGGAGTTTTAGCTCTCTGGGCTCTTGTCACGCACATCATGTACCTCCAGGACTACTGGCGCACCTGGCTCAAGGGTCTCAAGTTCTTCATCGGCGTTGGAGTGCTCTTCTCAGTCCTGGCCGTGGCTGCCTTCATCACCTTCCTAACTCTGGCCATCACCCAGAAGCAATGTAATTCTCTTGTTACTGCTTGTACCCTTTTTAAAGAGGAATTTTAACTATGACTACGTTTACATGCAGTCAATAATGGGTTACGCTCAATATTCCGGTTACTGAAACATTGGGAATAATCTGTTTCCATGCGTGAGCAAACAGGGTTATCCCTGTATACATGGTAATTAATCATTTGGGATATCTGGATCAAACCAGCGGCGCACGGAGAACGTCATGACGCAATTCCCGTCATTTCTGCTTCTTCTTCCTGTGTCCAAATCCAAAACAACAACAATAACAGCAGCACGGCGGATAATGAACAGCTCAGTGGAAGTTATTTTGTTTTTTGTCCCTGTAGTTCACCTTTTTCAGCGTCTTCCAGCAGTGCTTGATCTGGTCTGGCGTTACAAATCCTGCTTCGCGCAAATTTTTGTGAATCTCACTATCCCGGTACTTTCTACCGTCTACAAATGCCAAAATGTTCATATCTTTCATTACATTTATGAAGTGATTAGTCTCCTCCTGGTCTTGTGTTTCTCTGTGTTTAGAAGAACTTCCTGGACTCAAAAGACCAGGATTCCTTGCGAAAAGAACATGCGCAGAAAACAAATTCCTGTTCCTTTTGATGGGGAAATCCCGTTAGGCTAAACATGACCAAATATTCGGGTTAGTAAAGGAGTAATCCAGGGCTCATATTCGGGTTTTTAAAAACCGGAATATGATCAAATTCCGGTTATTCAAAGGGGTTATTTATTGGTGTTTACATGGCCATGCATAACCGGGTTATTGCTAATATTCCGGTTAGTAAAGGGTTATTGATGCATGGAAATGTAGTCTATGATAGAAAACTGCAAAATTAAGATCTTTAGATTTTCCTGAAGATGGTAATCCCTTTGTGTGTTTTGTTCCACAGCTCTCACTGACCCGAGGAGCCTCTACCTGTCGTGCGTCTGGAGCTTCATGACCCTCAAATGGTCTTTCCTCTTGGCTTTGTACTCGTACCGATACCGGCAGGAGTTTGCAGACATTAGCATCCTCAGCGATTTCTAGTCGGTGCAGATTTTATAGACTGCAGTGGACGAGGAGGATTTTAGGCTGCCAGCACGAGCTGGTCAAGGAGCTATGTAACAAAGAGGAAGAAAAGAAAACATGGCTATATGAAAAGGTCACATGACTTTTACTACATGGAGTTGCACTCGCTTAACAAGCTCTTTCCTTGTATTGTAATCCAAGTCCCCACTTCACCACATTTTAGAGTCCTGTGGAAAGTTGAACGTCAAATCCTCTGGAGGTTTGAGCTGAGCAGAATGATTTGCTCCAGATTATTTATGATGAGTTGTGCTGTTGGATTTCCAGACAGGTTTTCATTTCTGGGGTGTTCAGTGATGGAACAGCTAATAGGTCAAATCTAGTGATTAGTTGTGTAGAGGAAAGTAAATACGGTCTCAAAACAAAACTTCTCTGGACTAAAACTACAAGTAGGCACATCTGCAAACCACACAATATCCGTTTATTGATCAAAACGTCTTTTAGCAACTATTTTCTTCCAGGGATGTCACACTATCAAGTGTTTTGTAATTGGTACTACAGAGTTCCCACAATCCCTGAGAATCAGTTAATGAGACATATTTATATTTCTTCTGTTAACTGCACTACTGCACACAATATTCCAACACACACCCACCCACCCACACACCCGTGTGTTTTGATGGTAGCGTACTAATGTAATGAGCTGCACCAAGCTTAGTTTTGAGCTATCACTATTTCAGCCAAAATAGACGCTAGCCCGAACTCTATAACTCTAGCCTTTGTAACCGTCGTGTCGGAACCGAGATACATCAGAAAACACTTCTCAGCATGTGGACATTTGGATGGCATATTAATGTAAAGTCATCTCTAACTGCCTGTTCTTCAGCTCCTCAGATATATTACTTTTTTTTTCTTTTTCTTTTGTTAAAAATGCTCCAAGAGACTGCTTTTAAACTGGATTTTGGTTGTGTATCTGTCCCTCATGGAATACAAGCATCTCTTGAGTATCTCTTCTTTTTTTTTTTTTTAACCCATAATTTTCAGTGGACCTGTTACTGCATAACTCTGTGTGTTATTGTCCCATATCTCCTGCTTTTATAGTATTTTCTGTACTTGTGGTGCCAGCAAGAAATACAGTTGCATTTTAAGCGTTTTGGCTCTGACTTAGAACCTTAGTATTAAATTGCGCGGCATCCCTATCTCAATCGCTTTATTGTTTAGATAAAAAAAATGATGGTTTATGAAATGAATGGTCTCTGATTTAAAACTTTATTTTAAAGCTGATGTTAATGACATTACACGTTTTCATGAATAATTAATTAATCCTTTACTTGTCTGTTGTGATTGAAAAGAGATTCGAGAATGTGCTTTTGATTTTTATTCCACCAATGGGAGACTGGCTTTTCTGTCAAGAGTATTTCAGACTCTGACATTCCTCTTTTATAGAAAACACAAATGGATTTGATAAATAACTGCACCTTAGTTTAGGACATCGATGCCCTTGATTTGCACAGTTTCTGATACAAAAATATGTTTTACACATTGTCATTCTGTTTCACCATTTTATTGTGAAAATAAGCCAATTATGAGTATTGAAGTTTTTTTTCTTTCCAGTCAGTTCAATTGTGTAGCTCAAGTTGAATTAAGCTTTGTAGTTCCAGTTGTAGCTCATGTCTACCTTTGACCTTAAAACATGTAAAGCTGTATTTTTGTCGATGAGATGATGAATGTGAAGATACTAAATGTACAGAGAAACTGATCCCATCAATAAAATGCATTTATTGTGAAGTACGTCATGTGGTCTTTTTACTAACAAAACACAGATTCACTATTAGTCAAAAATGTGAGAACATCTGAATTTATACAGTAAAAAAAAAATTTCAATTCAAGTCCAATGAAATGGTAAAAAGTTAAATGCTGAACTGACAGAAATAAATAAATAAAAAAGCTTAGGTTACCCAAAATGGGAAAGAAATGTACATTTGAGAATTATACATCAGTGTGACATCAACTGCCACCCGTGGAGGAGGAGGTGTGATGGTCAGGGCTGTTCAGCAGGATCCAGGGTCAGGACTTGTACCGACTGAGAGGCACCCTGAACCAATACGGCTACCACAGCATTTTGCAGCAATCTGCAGCACTCTGGCATGAGCCTGGTTGGTAGGGGTTCATCCTGCAAGATACTGACCCACAATATAAGTCCAAGCTATGCCAGAGCCACCACAGGAAAACAGAACAAGCTCTTAAGCTTGAGAACATGAAGTGGTCAGCTTAGTCTCCAGTCTTAACCCCGTTGAGCTGGTTTGGGAGTGAAAGAAAAGAAACAAGTGTCACATTTAACGGGAACTTTCTGAAGAATATTTGATTTGCATTGTAGAATGAATGCTGAAAAATGAGTCGGTGCATCCGAAATGCCATACTAAAACAGTATACACTCAAAAAGTATACTTAAGTTGGGCACTTTACACAAATGAACCAGACATGCTTTATCATTGTGTTTTCACACTTTTTCTCCCTCCTACATTATGAAGGTACTCAGATGGCTGTAATGGCTATTTTATTACAGCTCACAGTACTTTATTACCCTGATAATACCAGGAATATTTTACAACCTTTGTGCAGATCTTATTTTTTAATTCACTGATCGTATGGGATAGTTATGCCAATGTCCCTCTTTAAGTGGATAAAGCTGTGTTTTCACATTCCTATACCAATTTTAACTGTTAATATTACATTTTAGTTTATTGAAAACTAGTTCACTGGAAAAAAAAACCCACGATTATATGATTGACAGGTAAGTATATAATCTCCCAGACGTTGACATGGTTTACCAAAGAGACTCCTGTTCCTTGTAGGATGAAGTATTAAAGACAAAACAAACAAACGAGATAGAAATGTTGCTGCTGTTCAGGGCAGAAAAACCTCAACAAAAACGCCACGTCACAACCGTTGTGGGGTGATGAGACAAGGGAGAACCTTATAGACATAATGTGATGGAAATCTGAAAATAAAGACTGACAAAATAACCAAATGGTCTTTATGTAATTTAATGAAAACCTTGCAAGGGATCAGCATACAACCACAACAAAGTATAACTGCACACTGATGGTTTATTCCAAGGTGTAGGAGTGTTTTATAGACAAAGATTGTGTAAGTTAATGTATAATAATCTCTAGGTGTGGTGTAATGCCAAATGTCATCAAGTCTGTAAACAGTCAAGAAAGAAATTACAATGGTGATCAGTGGTTCCTTCCTGGATTCAGATAAAGTTAAACAACAAAGAAAGAGCATAAGATAAGATGATTGCATTTCAAGACTCAGACAGTGAGTTCATTCAAAATACAAGTTTGGAATCAAAATGCATTATATAAAGTATTACCATGTATCCAAAATGTAGAATACATTGTTATTTTTACATTACACATAACGTGATACAAAGACTTTTCCTTGTTTGTTTGTGTTAGATGTTTCATGCTAAGACCGATCTGTCTTCCCAAGTGCAATAAAGACTAAAACCTGCAACGTGATGTCATTCAGATTCGTCTCGGTCAATAGCTGCTGCAGTGCATAATATTGTTTGCGTTTTATTTTTGCATGATTTATGTGACGGTTTCTCTTCTTTCAATGGACATGGTTAGCCCTCCTGGCAAACCCCCTGCTGTCAGTGGTCTTTATTCCCCTTTCTGTCTCCCTATCCCATATTTCTTCATGGGCACTGCGCTCTAGATGGTCCAAAGTAAATCAAAGTGATTTATCAGCAGCACTTTTGTGTGATGACAGTGATAAGTTGCAGGAGCTGCGCACAGCTGCATTCACTTTAGCCACTCCGCAGTCTAGCAAGGAGATGGTCGTGACACTATTCTCTATGTCTAGCTACTTTTGCTTTTCTCAGCATTATTGTGAATCCCGTATTAGATTGACCTCAGAATCAGACCCGAGTCACTTCAGTTCAACTCTGAATGCCAGCTTCGCTGAGAGAGAGGATGGATGGCCTCCGGAGAAAACTGGTTCTGACATTGTGCAGTTCAGGTGTGGAGCCGTCTGTGCGTCAGTCTCTCATCAATAGCTTCACTGCTTAAGCACATAAATGTGTGACCTTGTATCGGCCCACTGGCTGCTGTATCTGTTTGCTACTGATGAAAGCAGAAACATCAACACACTTTGCTTGAAATGTTACTGTTGAATTATGGGATGTCAAGCTTTTGAAACAGACTTTAAAGGGGACCTATTATAGCTTCTAATGCCCATTTTAAACAGGCTTTGAATGTCTTAAAAACAAGCTTTTGATTGTTTTTGCTAAATAAATTAGAAATTCAGTCTCTGAGCCATGTCTTTATCTTCTCATTCTCTAACCTCATTATCTATGCAGGATTCTGAGTGGGCGGGGCTATGATAATGAGGCTCTGTGCTGATTGGCTGCCTGAATGACGCGATACACCGCTACGGAAAAAATGGCGGAAGCTCCGGCCGGCGGAGTTAGTTGTTGGCGTGGTTTCACCATGGATCTATTATAAAACTGGATCGGACGTCAAAAATGGCCGCCCATTCATTTCAATGCATTCTGCTCAGCCAGCGCATCCGGAAATCTCTGACTTCCGGGTTTACTTCCGCATACAGCGGCCCATAGAGCATGCGCAGTTGAGTCACCTCCCATGATGCTCTGGGGCCTCCCATCATGCCCCGGGGCAATGACGCGAATATTAATATAATATGTATTAATATAATATATTAATTAATGTATATTATTACATGTATAGCATTACATATATTATTAATGTATTAATATAATATAATTATATAATATATATTAATATAAAACATCCGTGGAATGCACGGACACGGCTGTGACGTCAGCCGTGACGTCACGCCCAGAAAGAGACTTTTCTTTGACTTTTTTGGCCGTTGTAGAACATTTTTGACGGATATAAAGTCCATGACTTAAAAATATAGAATACAAAGATTAGTAATTGCCGGGGATTACAGCTGGAGGTGTCCTGTGAACAGTTTTAGAGGCTTCTCTTTTACTATTGCGGTCTATGGGAAAAAAGCTTTCTGGGCCGCATGGGATTTTTGGTTGCAGTACCTCGGTTGGCCACTGGAAAAAATCGGCGCGCCTTCTGACTGCCAGACCCGGGGGCTGGGTTTCACGCATCGCTCCTGTCGTTACGTCACGACAGGAGAAGAATCTGAACGGCTCGTAGATCCACATCACACTGGACGGCTCATCCCGGCGGCTGTACAGACACTGCAGAATTTGGTTGCTTTCCTCCTTCTCTGAGTTGGCAGGCTGAGGGGAGACCACTCTATATATGTTAAAGCAAGAAAAAACTTGTTTTTCATAATAGGTCCCCTTTAAAGATATTAGTCATTTTCATTTCTTGGATGACGATACAGAGCTGTATTTTATCTGTGAAGCCAGGTGAACTCCCGGCTTGTCTTAAGGACATTAAGGCCTGGATGTCCACAAACTTAGCTTTTTAATTCCCATAAAACGGAGGTTGTTGTTTTATGGTCCCAAACATCTTGGAACAGATTAGAGTTTACATTGGCCTTTAGTACTGCGAGAAACTTTGGAGCTATTTTCAACCAGGAATTGTCATTTAAACAGCATATTAATCAGCTTGGTAAACCAGCTTTTTTTCACCTCTTTAATATTGCAAAGATTATATTAAAGGAGCATCCTCCCCCGGAGTGATGCTGAAAAAAATGTCCACGCATTAGTTACTTTTAGACTAGATTACTGTAATGTATTATTAACAGTAAGCCCAAGTCTCTGAATAGACTGCAGCTCATCCAACATGCAGCAGCGCCGGCAATGACAGGAATCAGCTGGAGAGGCGACGTCTTTCTGGTGTCTCTCCCTCACTCTAACATTTAGAATTCAAAATTCTGTTACCTGTGTATAAAGTTAACGGCCAAGCTCTGCGTTATTCGCAAGACCCAAAATGCCTTATATTCGTAATAGAGCTCTCTGTTATCACAATGCACGTTTAATAGAATATCTAAATATAGATTTTGAGAACAGGTCTTCTGCTATCTGGCCCTATTACTATGGAACCAGGTACCGATTAATTAAGGAAGCTGACAGCCAGTTCCTTTAGCGTTTAACGCTGAAGGAACTGCAGAGCTGCCAACGGATGCTTAAAGCAGAATATCCCATTTCAGATGTTGTTTTAGTGGCAAACTTAGAAATTACTGCTGCGTTTAACTGATACTATAAACGGCCGATTGCTTCCTTAGCTTTGTAGCATGATGATGACAGATGAGAAAGTAATAATGGGCAGCCATTGGCTGAGCTGACTGTCAATCAAAAAGATACAATATAAATAAAATATCTCTTTATATTAATATAAGTATACGTTTTATAAGTTCACTAGCCTTATAGATCAGTCTCACATCTAAAAAGGTGTAGATGTACCTGAATAGCATATTTTAATTTGGTACATCTAGATGGTTAGGCAATTTCATCTGATGTGCTACAAACAATTCACCCCTTCAGTGATTTCAGGGATGATACATCAAACAATACAAAGCAAAGCAATAAATATATAATGATTATAAACTGTTAAAGTCCAACTGGAACCATCGGGTCATCAGGGTCACGCCTACTTTCTGTACTTTTGGAACAAACTCCCAGAATGCATCAGGGCTACTGAAACTCTCAATTGTCTTAAGTCAAAGTTGAAAACTTTTTTATTTAAACAGAATATGACAAAATTATTTTATGCAATTAATCGCAAGTTAACTATGAAAATTATTCGTGCAATTAATAGTGAGTTAACTAAAATGTTTGATTGATCACGATCTAAAAATGTGATTGGATTGACAGCACTACATATTAGTGTTCCCACTGGTCAGCAGTGCAGTTTTGATCATTGTGCAGGAAATGAATGCCTGCTCTCTCAGTTTTCTTACCCCGTTTCCCTGGAGTTCATCATGGTGACTTATCTGTCTCAGGCCCTCTTCACCTTTCTGAGATCTATCACATAGTTGGAGAAATACTGTATGGTTGGGGCAAAACATGACCACAAAACTCATTTAATGGGGGCCTGATTCATTGCAGTTTCTCATGCCATTCATTTTTTAACAGTTTGTTTCTTTGCTCTTATTTTTCTCAGTCCCAGCACCAATGCTTTCCAACAGCCATTGATGCCCACATGCTTTTCACGGGTAGCGGGTGGTTGTGGGGAGGACTCATGCTGGTAAACATGGAAGGAGCTAGTAGGAAAACACTTCATCTCTTAACTTGTGTTTCACTCCTTTCTGTGATTATTGAATGAGCACTCTTATGCAGGATCTGTTTTCTCTTGGCTGGGGTACTTTATTCTGTTTGTCAGTTTGGAGTTACTGTGCTCTCCTACAGGGAAACTGTTTCCAAAAGTGGGTGACTTTAAATTGAAATAAAAATGTGTATATTTTAATATGGTAGATGAAAACATCTGCACATTTTTCTTTTTCTTTGCCTCCCATGTCTGCACTCAAAAGCTTAACTGTGGTTCATGTCAGAGAAATAGATTACAAAAATGTAATCGGGTAAAAGGTTTGGACATAATGAACTATTTCTAACCTTCCGAGCAAAAATGCAGAAATATTCTGCCACTGAGTCATTAAAGACGGTGTAAATGAAGAAAACAAAATGTTCCAGTGGAATATAGGAGTTTAGCCAAAACATAGATACATTATGTATTTAAAAAAAAAGATGAGAAGGCAATACCACTAGAGGCAACTACATGGTTTATTGAGATTGGAGAATAGTGAGTTCTCTTATATAGTGATGGGTAGGTTGTTCCAATCTGATGGGGCTTTGAACTTAAAAGCACGTCTGCCAATTTCTTTAAATGTCAAAGGAACGAAAAGGAAGGGCTGCTGAGTGTTTCTGAGAGAATATGAGGATGTATATGGAATCAAATATTGTTTTAAGTTTTTAAGATGGATAACTAAAGTGGATACATTGAATATGAGTTGGAGCCAGTGGTGTTGTCTTCTTGAGCGGAGGGGTAACCAGTTTAATGATTATATGTAGGCCTATATTTTAATATGGTAGATGAAAACATCTGCACATCTTTCTTTTTCTTTGCCTCCCATGTCTGCACTCAAAAGCTTAACTGTGGTTCATGTCAGAGAAATATATTACAAAAATGTAATCGGGTAAAAGGTTTGGACATAATTAACTATTTTCTAACCTTCCGAGCAAAAATGCTGAAATATTCTGCCGCAGAGTCTTAAAAGATGGTGTAAATGAAGAGAACAAAATGTTCCTGTGGAATATAGGAGTTTAGCCAAAACATGTAGTTATTTAAACATTTATAGTTTTGATTGGTGAAACTGAGATGGACAACAAATGAGAACTGTGTAAATTAAGATGCAGCCAGTCTGGTCTGGATAGAATTGTTAAATCATAAATCATTTTGTTTTTTCCCAGCAGAATGTTGTTTGCTGTAGAAGCTGAGCCACCGCATGCCCTTCGTATGAAAGCACTGACAGCATATGTTTATACACAAACAGATATGCTAATACTTTTCCCCTTTCACTTCAATATCCCAAAAAGACAAGCTCAGACTGCATGTTGCTGGCTTTTAAAAATGTTCTTGGTTTGTTTAGTATTGTCATTATAATGCCAACTAACGGGAAGGAAACCGTGTAAAAGTCCTTGTGGAGTCTTGGTTGTCTTGCCTGTAGTTTGTGGTTGTCTTGCCTGTAGTTTGTGGTTGTCTTGCCTGTAGCTTGTGGTTGTCTTGCTTGTAGTTTGTGGTTGTCTTGCCTGTAGCTTGTGGTTGTCTTGCATGTAGTTTGTGGTTGTCTTGCCTGTAGCTTGTGGTGTCTTGCCTGTAGTTTGTGGTTGTCTTGCTTGTTGCTTGTGGTTGTCTTGCCTGTAGTTTGTGGTTGTCTTGCCTGTAGCGTGTGGTTGTCTTGCATGTAGTTTGTGGTTGTCTTGCCTGTAGCTTGTGGTTGTCTTGCATGTAGTTTGTGGTTGTCTTGCCTGTAGCTTGTGCTTGTCTTGCCTGTAGTTTGTGGTTGTCTTGCATGTAGTTTGTGGTTGTCTTGCCTGTAGTTTGTGGTTGTCTTGCCTGTAGCGTGTGGTTGTCTTGCCTGTAGCTTGTGGTTGTCTTGCCTGTAGTTTGTGGTTGTCTTGCCTGTAGTTTGTGGTTGTCTTGCCTGTAGTTTGTGGTTGTCTTGCCTGTAGTTTGTGGTTGTCTTGCCTGTAACTTGTGGTTGTCTTGCCTGTAGCTTGTGGTTGTCTTGTTTGTAGCTTGTGGTTGTCTTGCCTGTAGTTTGTGGTTGTCTTGCCTGTAGTTTGTGGTTGTCTTGCCTGTAGTTTGTGGTTGTCTTGCATGTAGTTTGTGGTTGTCTTGCCTGTAGTTTGTGGTTGTCTTGCCTGTAGTTTGTGGTTGTCTTGCCTGTAGCTTGTGGTTGTCTTGCCTGTAGTTTGTGGTTGTCTTGCATGTAGTTTGTGGTTGTCTTGCCTGTAGTTTGTGGTTGTCTTGCCTGTAGCGTGTGGTTGTCTTGCCTGTAGCTTGTGGTTGTCTTGCCTGTAGTTTGTGGTTGTCTTGCCTGTAGTTTGTGGTTGTCTTGCCTGTAGTTTGTGGTTGTCTTGCCTGTAGTTTGTGGTTGTCTTGCCTGTAACTTGTGGTTGTCTTGCCTGTAGCTTGTGGTTGTCTTGTTTGTAGCTTGTGGTTGTCTTGCCTGTAGTTTGTGGTTGTCTTGCCTGTAGCTTGTGGTTGTCTTGCTTGTTGCTTGTGGTTGTCTTGCTTGTTGCTTGTAGCTGTCTTGCCTGTAGTTTGTGGTTGTCTTGCCTGTAGTTGGTGGTTGTCTTGCCTGTAGCGTGTGGTTGTCTTGCCTGTTGCTTGTGGTTGTCTTGCCTGTAGCTTGTGGTTGTCTTGCCTGTTGCTTGTGGTTGTCTTGCCTGTAGCTTGTGGTTGTCTTGCCTGTAGCTTGTGGTTGTCTTGCCTGTAGCTTGTGGTTGTCTTGCCTGTAGCTTGTGGTTGTCTTGCCTGTAGCTTGTGGTTGTCTTGCCTGTATCTTGTGGTGTCTTGCCTGTAGTTTGTGGTTGTCTTGCCTGTAGCTTGTGGTTGTCTTACCTGTAGCTTGTGGTTGTCTTGCCTGTAGCTTGTGGTTGTCTTGCCTGTAGCTTGTGGTTGTCTTACCTGTAGCTTGTGGTTGTCTTGCCTGTAGCTTGTGGTTGTCTTGCCTGTAACTTGTGGTTGTCTTGCTTGTAGCTTGTGGTTGTCTTGCCTGTAGTTTGTGGTGTCTTGCCTGTAGCTTGTGGTTGTCTTGCCTGTAGTTTGTGGTTGTCTTGCCTGTAGTTTGTGGTTGTCTTGCTTGTAGTTTGTGGTGTCTTGCCTGTACCTTGTGGTTGTCTTGCTTGTAGCTTGTGGTTGTCTTGCCTGTAGTTTGTGGTTGTCTTGCCTGTAGTTTGTGGTTGTCTTGCCTGTAGTTTGTGGTTGTCTTGCCTGTAGCTTGTGGTTGTCTTGCTTGTAGCTTGTGGTTGTCTTGCCTGTAGTTTGTGGTTGTCTTGCCTGTAGTTTGTGGTTGTCTTGCCTGTAGCTTGTGGTTGTCTTGCCTGTAGCTTGTGGTTGTCTTGCCTGTTGCTTGTGGTTGTCTTGCTTGTAGTTTCTGGTTGTTTTGCTTGTAACCCTGATCTGCAATGAACTGGAGGCTGAAGGAGCTTTCGATGAGAGAGATATTTCCCCGTTGTCCCTGTCTTTTTCTATAAAAAAAAAACCTCATGACGCAAATCTGTTTAATAACATTGCGTACAGGAATATACACGTTAGCACGTGTTAAACAGGCCTTGAAAGTCTTAAAACTAAGCTTTTGATTGTTTTTGCTAAATAAATTAGAAATTCAGCCTCTGAGCCATGTCTTTATCTTCCCATTCTCTAACCTCATTCTCTATGTGGGATTCTGAGTGGGTGGGGAGTTCTATGATAATGAGGCACTGTCCTGATTGGCTGCCTGACGCGATGATGCGAATGATGCGATACACCGCTACGAAAAAATGGTGGAAGCTCCGGCCGGCGGAGTTGTTGTTGTTGTTCTGGCCAGAGTTAGTTGTGGGCGTGGTTTCACGCATTACTCCTGTCGTTACGTAACGACGGGAGCAGAATCTTATTGGCTCGTAGATCCACATGACACTGGACGGCTCATCCGGGCGGCTGTACAGACACTGCAGAATTTGGTTACTTTCCTCCTTCTCTGAGTTGGCAGGCTGAGGGGAGACCACTTTATATATGTTAAAGCAAGAAAAAACATGTTTTTCATAATAGGTCCCCTTTAAGATCTCATCATTTTTTCTGTAAAGATTTAATTAATATCGTCTGATCATAAGGGTCTTAGAACTGGACAAATACAACCTTAGACTAACCATTATACATAACTTTTGTCACCATATTATTATTTATTAGACAAAAATTAAATATATATATATATATATATATATATATATATATATATATATATATATATATATATATATATATATATATATATATATATATATATATATATATATATATTCTGTTTAAATGGTCAGGTAAAGAAATCAGTACTTCGGTCTACTGACAGGGGGCGGTACATAACAGCACAAGAGCTCCCAACAACAGCAGATGATGAAGGGAGCTCTGAGACTTACTTTGCCTACCTTTCAAAATAACTGTGGAGTAAACCTGCTGAATGTGCAGGGCTCCTGTAATTAATTGAAAGTGTGGATGGCCACAGCTGTGAGGTGCAACCAGCCGAGCAGTCTGGCCAAGTCCCTGTGGAGGCAAGACACTGTGAAAGGCTAACCATAAATGAAAGGAGGATTACACAGTATCAGCACTTTCTTGGCTTTGTTTCTTGGCCTTGCAAACTCTTCTGAAAACCATAGTTTCCTTTATGTTATCCAGTTCTTCCCAAAAAGTTAGGAGGTGATGTCAAATTTAAATTCAACTAACTTAATGAGTCTTGCGTTTACTGTATGAACAGAAGCTTCTCTTTTTTTTTTGGTCAATTTAATTTGATTTATTAATATACAAAAAATGTTGCATTGGGCTATAACTGTTTAAAACAAAACAAAACAATTAAAATTAAATTAAAAACTAATGTAAAGGGGCAATCTAGAATTCTTATACTGCAAAAACTCAAAATCTTACCAGGAATATTTGTCTTATTTCTAGTTAAAATGTCTCATTTTTAGTCAAAGAATCTCATTACACTTAAAACAAGAGTCATTACCAGAAAAATAACTTGTTATTTGACAATTTTCACCTGTTTCAAGTAAATTTTCACTTGAAATAAGTAGAAAAATCTGCCAGTGGGACAAGATTTATCTTCTCATTACAACCAAAAAAATCTTGTTCCACTGGCAGATTTTTCTACTTATTTTAAGTGAAAATCTACTTGAAACAGGTGAAAATTGGTGTTTTTTTCCAGTGATGAGTCTTGTTTTAAGTGTAATGAGATTTTTTTGACAAAAAATGAGACATTTTAACTAGAAATAGGACAAATATTCTTGTCAAGATTTTGAGTTTTTGCAGTGTAGGGAGGTAAATTAAAGTATTAATGATGATTATAATCATCAACTGGTACTGAAGTGGGTTTATGAAAGGCTTTGAGTCTTTGAGGAGATGTACAGAATCCCTCCACTCTGTCTTTAAAAGAATTTGAAATACTACCACTACTATTACTACTAATGATAATACAATTAATAAACATCATTGTAGCTGGCAAAACTAATTCTTATTCCTATAAGTTATTAAACAAACAAGCAAGAAACTGAATTTTAGTTTTAACTTTCAACACATTCCCATTTCCACCGGTCACATATTGAGTATTAGTCGAAAGCTCTCTTTGACACTTTTCAGTACACCTGGCAGCTCATACCAGCACTTTTCCAAGCCCACTGAACTACTTTACGTCTGGATATTGCCACTTATCCTGCTGCAGTAACTCACCCGCTGGTGCTGCCAGCAGCTCATGCTCATGAGAAAACGTAACTGTACACTACTCACTTATTAACAGATACCATTTATCACTTAAGTAGGTTGAAAGCACTCATGGTGAAAGTCACCCAACTCCCTAATGTTGTTGTTTTTGTACGGTTGGAGGAATCAAAAGAACCTGGAGAAAAGCACACAAACCGGGTGGAACATGCACTCAGACAGACGAGTTGCAGCTGTTGTTGTAAGTTATGTCATCCTGTGAAATCTAAGTGTACATGTAAAAAAAGAATGTGTATTTGTTGTGGAAAAACTTGCATTTGTATGATATGTTTAAACTGAATGCATCTCAGTTACCAGGAATAAAGACTTGAGAAATGTATGGGGCTAGAACAGTGTCATAATTCACAAATGCACACGCCAATCCACAAATGCATAGGACAAAATTCACAAATGCACATGCCGATCTGCAAATGCACAGACCGATTCACAAATGCACAGGACAAAGTTCACAAATGCACAGACCAAGCCACAAATGCACAGGACAAAATTCACAAATGCACACGCCGATCCGATATGCACAGACCGATTCACACGTGCGTAGGACAAGGTACACAAATGTATTTTGATGCACACACAAATATAACCTGATTTACAAACATTTGACTCGATCCACAAATACGTTTTTTTTAACACGGAAGGATCTGCAACCAATCCGATATCTTCCTTTGTTTCAGCCAATCACCTGTTCAATCAAACAGCAGGTGTATCAGCCCCTTTAATCTGATTGGTTTCCGAGTAAATCGTCCACATGGGGTGCGCTCTTATGATTGGCTGGAACAAAGGAAGACATCTGATTGGTTGCAGATCCTTCCGTGTTAAAAAAAACGTATTTGTGGATCGAGTCACGTCAGGGGAGTCTCAAAAGTCAGACGCAAATCCAGCGCAGCTCACAGACAAAAAAAAGTTTGTAAATCAGGTTATATTAGTGTGTGCATCAAAAATACATTTGTATATCCTACGCACGTGTGAATCGGTCTGTGCATTTGTGAATCAGTCTGTGCATTTGTGAATCGGTCTGTGCATTTGTGAATTTTGTCCTGTGCATTTGTGGATCCGTCTGTGCATCTGTGCGTTAGCATTTGTGAATTGTGAGACTGTTCTAGCTCCATAGAGATGAGCCAGGTTTCAGTAGATGTAATTAAGCAGCTGCATGCAAGTGGGTCAGAACGTACATCAGATGTCTTAATGCAGGAATGACACAGAACAAGGGATGCATAGTGATTTTAAACATTGCAAATGACTAATCCTTGGGACTCTAATAAACAGATCATTGTTACACCAGAGCCAATCTTCTAGGAACAAGAGATCAGTTTGCACACTCTGTACCCAGTAGATTTAGTTCATCAGATGGCCAAGGCTAATATTTCCAAAAATAAGAGTTCATTGGTTATACTCAAAACTTCAGAGTGAGAATTAAGATGGTTTAGTTGCCTATTTGCAAATAATTGTATTTATTCTATATAACATTTCACATTTAACTTTAATGAAAATGGCATTCTGTCAGCTATAGCAACCCAAAATATAACACCTTCTGTAATTGTTGCCACAGCTGCACTAATAGAAACTCTAACAAAGGAAAATATGTGTGATCCAACTAATTTTTGTTTGTGCAGCATGGTATTTAAAGGACTGTGGCTTGTAGCCTAGCAGTAGGCTGTCCATGGCATTGGTATGCCTGTGGTGCATGAATGGATTTATGAAGCTATTAAGAAATCATTCGAAGGTATTCTGGCACACATTCGCTCCTCTGCTCCTCTTCATCTCTGCAGCAAATTGGCACCACAAGTGATTACAAGGCTTCTGTGGCCATCAGCTTTAATTTGGAGCCTTGGGAGAGTCTCTCATCACTTAATGTGTGTGATTATATCTGTGTGTGCGTGCGTGTGTTTAATTAAATCACCTGAAGCTGATTCTTCTCTTCCTTTTCTCCCTCATTGTGTATGAAGTCAGCTTAGTTTAATTAGAAGTACACATTTCCAAGACTGAAAGAATCCTATCTCTCCCATTTCCATGTCATTCAACGTTTGAATGTAAAGAAAAGAAAGCTTAATAAATAAATAAACTGCATTGCTTCTTGCCAGATCTGGCATACAACTACTTGCAGCCTTGAGGCCCAGAACCCTTTGCTTTTCCCAATTTTTATCTGTTTCCCACATGTGTGTTTGTGCAACATTGGCCGTAAGAAGTGAACATAAAGATTTCTGTTCTGTTAAATGTTTTTGGGCTGTTTTCCACTGCTGTGATTAGTTTAAGGATAAAATAAAATAAAATAAAACCAGCTGGAAAGTAATATTATCTCTCTGTCTGGCAGGCGCTGCAGAAACTCAAGAGCAAGGACTAACAGACTGAGGAAAAGTTTATTTCCAAAAGCCATCAACATCCTGAAAAAAAGTTAATTATATGTACAATTACCATACTTTTTTAAAGACTTTATACTTTTTTATTCTTATTATTACTTTGCATAAATGCACTTTTTGCTCCCTTGTTGTTTTTACTTTAATGTTTTGTACTGATCACAGGAGAAGCTCGACAATTTCATTGTACATTGTATAATGACAATCAAAGGCATTCAATTCAATTCAATATTACTGTAATGACTTTTTTAGACCTCCAGGTGGTAAAAAAATCATCTGTAAGGATGCAAAGATTCAGGATATTAGTTGCTTCAAGTTCTCAGAATCTTGTGCTCCTGAGCATCTTCTTATCCAGATTTGTTTTAAGGGGGTATCTGCCTGTGGAGAGGAGCACGTCTCCTCCTCACCCCTTCACCTCTCCCGCTGGAACTAAGCCCTCTTTAAGTTATAAGCTTTTACGTATGATGGCATTATAGAATAAGCTGGATTTAAAATTAGGAAAATTCAACCTCGAATGGACAACAACAATGACATGTAACATTGTTTAATTATTTATCCCCCAAAAAAATGCAGAAGCAGTGTGTGAAAAAGCAATTACACACTTATTTCCAGAAGAATGAATCCTTTAAGAAGCAGACAGGCGCTTCCGATCAAATGCATTGATTAGCTGATCATCAGCAAGAGTGACATCTTCCATACCAACAGTGTATCTGACAGGTTGCAGATCCGGAGCCGTCAGGAGTGTTGTAAGACAACGCCAAGGAGGGAAGACATCATCGATAATCTTAGAGAAACAGTTGTTGCTACCCACCAATCTGGGAAGGACTATGAGGCCATTTGCATCAGTAGTCCATCGTTTTACAGTGAGAAAAACTAATCGTACAGGACATTTGCCAGAGATCTGAACTGAGAGTGTTAAACCCAACAACACGCCATGCAAAAATTGTAAAATACCCAAGAGGTAGCGCTAAGGCTCTCTAGGCCTCAGTTAGCAAGTCAAATGTTCAAATCCAAGTGAAACAGAAATAAATATTCATTCTGAGTCACCTTCGTTCAGATGTTTTTGTTATCTATTAAACGATATGTAAGGGCTTAAAGCAATCGACAAGTATTTGAAATTATTTTTCAGAATCACTTTACGACGGCAGCTTTTAGTTTTAAAATATGGCGTCCAGTTAAGGTACATTTGAAGATTAAGTCAAACATAATACCAAAATACCAAAAGGGGAAAACAAAAGCAATGGCATTGGAGAAGCAATTGTTGCTGCACATCAGTTAGAGTTCAGTGTTCAACAATGACAAAGATTATTACAGCATTTCAACAGAATCACCTCATAGTCACTGTCAGTCATGTTGGGGGACAGGTGATGATTTAGGGTTACATTCAGCCATGGCCCGTCCGATCAGTCAGTGAGCTGACCATGAACCCCTCTGTATATCAAAGTATTCTAGAGGCAAATTATATATATTATGTATATATATATATATATATATATATATATATATATATATATATGTATATGTATATGTGTGTGTGTGTTTGAAAAATTAATCTTCGATCTAAGAGGCCGATACAGTCATAGAGGAAAGGACTACTTAAAATAAAAAACAAACAATAATAAATAATGCTAATAATGTTGCAGTGCGTAGTGGGTTAATTGGTGATTCTAAATTTCCCGTGAGTGTGTCTGGTTGTTTATGTATCTACAGTATGTGGCCCTGTGATGGACTGGTGACCTGTCCAGGTTGGACCCCTGCCTCTCGCCTGTGATGAGCTGGAATATAGCTCAGGTATACTTGCAGTTCAGACCGCATACGCATCATGGCCGCCACGCGTATCCTGCGTTCATTTGACGCGTCGATGTGCACGTTCTCAAAAAGACATTGAACGCGTAGCGAGCTGCAGTTCTCGCTGTGGCCGTTCAGCCAATGTTGACATGTTAACTTGTTTGTTGTTCAAATCCGCTACTGCTACTACTGCTACTACTGCTGCTACTACCTCTACTACTAAATATTTAATCACTTTTCCAACTGTTGCTCTGCTACTGCCCCCTATCGGTCACCGCCGGTACGATGCGCTCTCCTCGCATACTACGCGAGCAACGTTGCAGTTGGTGGTGCATGCGAACGCAAGCACCAACAGCAAGTATATCTGGGCTCATAGGCTCCAGCCCCATCACCCTGCAAAGGATAAAGCGCTTATAGAAAATGGATGGATTGATATTATCAGTTGCTTTGTTGCTTTACTCATTTTTAATGACAGTAGGCTACAATTTGGAGAAAAGAAAAAAGAATACTGCAAATGTTTTACCGGAAGTTTATAATGAACATGGTAGCACAGCTTCGGGAACAACGCCCTTTGGGCAGACAAGACCAAAGGTAAAATCTTTGGTCTTGATAAGCAGCAGTGTTCCTCAATTCCAGCCCCCGATGACCACTGACCTGCATGTTTTAGATGTTTTCTTGCTACAACACACCTGACTCAAATGAATTTTCACCCCCAGCGTGCCGTTAAGGTCTGCACAAGTCCTTGACCACAAGCTGATGACCCATTGATAATGATCGCGTGAATGACCCATTTATTCAAAGCAGTTGTTTTGGAAACATCTAAAATAATGTGGGACAGGAAGTGAAAAACCCTGATGTGCAGCTTCACAAGGACAACAACACAGCACATCAGCACAAACTCGTTACGCCACCTGTCAAACAGTGGGGGTGATTTGTATGTGTGGTTCAGCCACAGGTCAGGGACACCTTGCAGCCTTTGAGTCAACCATATGTTGTAAAGTCAAATGGTGTACTGGAGTAATACGAGAAATGTTGCAAAGGCCCAGAGTTCAGACCATAAACCCAATAAAAATGTGACAGGGTCATAAGAAAGGTCTAAATACACATGTGGATGCGAACCTGAATAAACTGAGAGGATTTGGTCAAGATGGTCAAATATCCTTGAGAGAGACTGACATCATGCAAAAAAATGATTACTTTACTATAGGTCAGTGGTTCCCAACCTTTTTTCCTTGGAGCCCTCCCTACTTGTGTCTAAGACCAGCCGAGGCCCCCCGACCCGTACGTACTAGCACCAAAAGAGTAAAGTGACACGATACAAATCTTTAATTGAAAAAATGAACCTTAATTATGTTTTTGTGATACATTTCTCTTTGGTTTATCCTGTATACATATGACTTTGTCTTTCTCACCTTCATTTTGTGTCACCAATGTATAAAATACGCACAAAAAATAATTGAATTTCTGAAAAATGTCTCTTTTAATATGAGAGCAAAACATTTTACCATTTTTCCTTTAACAACCTGTCAGAGTAGTAGTATGATTAAATGTTGATTAATGATATAATAATACGTTTTTAAGTTTTTATCCTGCTAAATAACTTATACAGTATATTTATATATAATATATTTTGGTCATTTTGAAATACTAAGTGGGTTTATACCGACTTGGATTACCAATTCCATTAGGTGTGTTGTTATGATTTTTTTTTTATTTAACATGCGCAAATATAATTTTTACAACTGCATATTCTCAAAGCAGACAAAGTTTCGCGCACCCCCAGAGATCTCTGGCGCCCCCCCAGGGGGGGCCCGGACCCTGGGTTGGGAGACACTGCTATAGGTGATACAAACCAGTTAATATTGGGGTGTCCTTAGTTTTTCTCTCAGTCTTTCTTCATTTTGGCTCCATTTTTATTGGGTAAACCACGACATGATCGACACCGTGTGATGTTGTTTATCAAAGGATGTATTACCCTAATTTTACGATGCAATAAGGACCCGATGAGTATCTATTATGTCTCGATAGATAAAACCTTGGAACAGGGTTTCCTTTCTCGTGTGTCTGTGCTTTAACCTCTTTACTTTATAATCTGACTCAAGATATTGCACCACACAATTAGTCCTTATCTCTGAAAGTATATGTAGAAAAACATGCAACCTTTCCAGAGGTCAAATGCTGATTGCAGTGAAATACTTTCAGCTAAATCTTTCTTTTTTTTCTTCTTTTTCTTAAGGAGATAGGCCTGCTGTTAAAATGGACCGGCTTTTTCAATCCTCTAATTGCCAGTTCAGATAAAAATTAATTTTACACCCCTTGAACATTCACTGACCATAATGGTTTAATTAACAGAGTCCCTTTTAGAAATGAAGGGCTGCTAGATTTATGTATTAAATTTGTTTACACACCCAGTGGTTTAATACTATTAAGTCTAATTGCATCGTGTCAAAGGGTATCTCTCCTTTGAGTCATGGTCCCTTGTCACTTAGCACTTCCCTGCTTTTGAGAAGACCCTTCTCTGCAAATTGTATATTTTTATCTGACCTCTTGAAATAAGCATGTAAAACTGGAGTATTAACAGGGAACCAGGAAGCGTTTTTAATCTAAATGGACTGCAGGTGTGCATGACTCACTAAGGGACCTGAGGATGACAGAGCAGAAGCACAACTCCTCTGCTAATTTGAATAATGGAATTTTTGACATTGATCAAGCGACAGTAGTTATTGCCCTGCATATGCATTTTACAGACATGTGTTTGGGCATCTATTCTGCTTCATTAGCGAACCTGAGTTTTGCCGGGGAACCATAAATCTTGATTGTGTGACATCAGCAGAATGCCTTTGGACATGGTTTGTTTACAGATTTGCTGGGGGCAAATCTGACCACTGATAGCTGGTATTAATTAATAGTGTGCTTTGTCTCACTCTGGTAGTTCAGCTGCAATTAAATTGCTCAACAATGGGACATTCTTGCATGACTAATTAAGCCATAAAAATATTGAGTCTGCGCCTCTGATTGGAGGATGCTTAATTATTTATAGTTGAATTAATTCAGAACCACCTGTCTGATGGAGGGTACTGTTCAGTCTGCTTGCCAATTATGCTTATCCCACAGATGTAATGAGTACTTCCATTACACAGTGGAAAGATTGTGGTAAATGTAATCAGAGTGTGAAATGTTTCTAAAGATATTAACTAAAGCAGAAGCGGGAAAAAACCTGGGTAAAAAGGCTCAGATGGATCAATAAATTCCACAGTCCTGCTAAAATATACAAACAGAATATTTTCAAAGATTGTGTAGAGCAGGTATGAAAGTGAGCTGTTTCATCACGCCATCAACTTATTAAGCAGAATGTCAGGTATTGTTTGCACTCCTGTCTTCTTATTGAAAAAAAAAACAAAGAAATAAAAGGAAAACCTGAGCAATATCTGTAGATACCAGCGACTTATTCAAGCATTCAGTGTCAGCGGGGAAATTAGAGACAACAATGAAAAACAACGCAGTGTGCTGCAATGCTAGGGGAACTCATTAGACGACCACAGCTAGGGAAGAAGCCACACGTTGCTTTACAACCTGCCATTGGGGATGTTGTGAGTGTTCTTACACTTTATTATCATAATTTGATTGCTTTTGCACAGTTAATTCATTTGGAGAACCACATAATAACCTCGTAGGCCAGTTATCAAGATATCCATCTGCGGCGATGGAGTGTCAAGACAAGAACTTGATTATGAAAACAGCAGTCGTGTACATGAATAAAAAAAACATCAATAACAAAAGCAAGCAAACAAAAGAAACAAAAAAAACGTTTGAAATAATTACCAGATGCAGTTCAGTTGCATTAGTACTCGATCATGATGACGAACATCAGACTTAAAGAAATGAATTGTGATGATTGTGACCAAGCATGCCAATTCTGTTCAGAGACACAGGCCGGCCGTGTTGTGGCAGGCTGAGACTGTTGATGGCACATTACATTAGTGAAAGTGGTTTCTTCTTGAGCTGCATAATATAACTGAATCATTATCAGAGACAATTGAACGTTAGCATTCTGGTGAATTCTCCACGAAAGTGCTCCGTACGGTCCACCCACAATATTTCCAGGCTTAATTAAGAAAACAAAAGTAATTGAGAGAAAAGGGGGAGTCACTCTGTTTTAATGTGTCTGTTTAATGTCTCTTGGGTAAATCTGTCTGTCTCTGGTGCAGAAGAGACACCTGTCTGAAGTCCGGGGAAGAAATCTCCAGCTTTTATCTCAACAAAACAGACGAGCCAGTATAGCAACACTCAAGGGCCCGTTCCCTCTTCTGTGTACCTATTTATTATATCAAGGGAATTCACTCTTAGTTGTGTGTGATTCAATTGATTCACTCTAATCTTCATTAAACATAGCATATTTAAACCAAACTCACTGATTCATTTTCATTACAATATTCTGTTTTAGAAACAAGTGTTGTGGTTTGTGGTTCATGGGTTTTCATTCGGGCGGGCGGTCCTGGAGGCAAAAACCCGGGTCTGGGAGCAGTTCGGGGAGGCCATGGAGGAAGACTTTCGGTCGGCCTCGAGGAAATTCTGGAGGACCGTTCGGCGCCTCAGAAGGGAGAAGCAGTACTCTGCCGGCACCGTTTATGGTGCGGGTGGGGAGCTGTTGACCTCGACTAGGGACATTGTCGGACGTTGGAAGGAATACTTCGAGGATCTCCTCAACCCGACTGACATGCCTTCCACTGAGGAAGCAGACAGTGGGGACTCTGGGACGTGCTCATCCATCACCCAAGCTGAGGTCACTGAGGTAGTTCGTAAGCTCCTCAGTGGCACCGGGGGTGGATGAGATTCGCCCTGAGTACCTCAAGTCTCTGGATGTCGTAGGGCTGTCTTGGTTGAAACGCCTCTGCGACATTGCATGGAGGAAGGGGACAGTACCGCTGGAGTGGCAAACCGGGGTGGTGGTCCCTCTGTTTAAAAAGGGGGACCGGAGAGTGTGTTCCAACTATAGGCGGATCACACTTCTCAGCCTCCCGGGGAAAGTCTACTCCAGGGTACTGGAGAGGAGATTACGGCTGATAGTTGAACCTCGGATTCAGGAGGAACAATGCGGTTTTCGTCCCGGTCGTGGAACACTGGACCAGCTCTACACCCTCCGCAGGGCGCTCGAGGGTTCATGGGAATTTGCCCAACCAGTCTACATGTGTTTTGTGGATCTGGAGAAGGCATTTGACCGTGTCCCTCGTGTCATTCTGTGGGGGGTGCTGATTGAGTATGGAGTCCGGGGCCCTCTATTAAGGGCTGTCCGGTCTCTGTATGATCGGAGCAGGAGTTTGGTTCGCATTCCCGGCAGTAAGTCAGACTTGTTCCCGGTGCATGTTGGACTCCGGCAGGGCTGCCCTTTGTCCCCGGTCCTGTTCATAATTTTTATGGACAGGATTTTCTAGGTGCAGCCAGCGGCCGGAGGGAATCCGGTTTGGGAACCTCAGGATTTCATCCCTGCTTTTTGCAGATGATGTTGTCCTGTTGGCTTCATCAGACCGGGACCTTTAGCATGTGCTGGGGCGGTTTGCGGCCGAGTGCGACGCGGCAGGGATGAGAATCAGCACCTCCAAGACCGAGGCCATGGTTCTCCACCGGGAAAGGTTGGCGTGCCTTCTCCGGGTGGGTGGAGAAGTCCTGCCTCAGGTGGAGGAGTTCAAGTATCTCGGGATCTTGTTCACGAGTGAGGGAACGATGGAGCGGGAGATTGACAGAGGGATCGGTGCAGCGTCCGCAGTTATGCGGTCGTTGTACCGGACCGTCGTGGTAAAGAAGGAGCTGAGTCGAAAGGCGAAGCTCTCGATTTACCGGTCAATCTACGCACCTACCCTCACCTATGGTCATGAACTTTGGGTAGTGACCGAAAGGACAAGATCGCGGATACAAGCGGCCGAGATGAGTTTCCTCCGCAGGGTGGCTGGACGCTCCCTTAGAGATAGGGTGAGGAGTTCGGTCACCCGGGAGGAGCTCGGAGTCGAGCCGCTACTCCTTCACATTGAGAGGAGTTAGCTGAGGTGGCTTGGACATCTGTACCGGATGCCTCCTGGACGCCTCCCTAGGGAGGTGTTCCAGGCATGTCCCACCGGGAGGAGACCCCGGGGAAGAGCCAGGACACGCTGGAAAGACTATGTCTCTCGGCTGGCCTGGGAACGCCTCGGACTCCCCTCGGAGGAGCTGGAGGAAGTGTCTGGGGTGAAGGAAGTCTGGGCATCTCTGCTGAGGCTGCTGCCCCCGCGACCCGGGAACGGATAAGCAACGCTCCAAATCTCCATTCTGCGCACGAGGTTACTTGCTGAACACAGATGTGGCGAGACACTCGTTTGTGCGTTTTCATTTAAAAAGAAGACAACTGTGCGTCTTAGCTCCCAATGATGACGCAGGTCGGAACGTCCAAAAAAAAAACGGGAGAGATTAGACATATAAGGCAAATGCAGGAAAAAAAATATAAAATAGATTTTTTTTTATTGTGCACTTCGAGAAAAAAGTCGAAATGTTGAGAAAAAAGTCGAAATGTCGAGATTAATGTTGAAATACAATTTCAGGAATAAAGTCGAAATTTCGCCTTTTTTCTCAACATTTTGACTTTATTCTCGAAATTGTACTTAAACATTAATCTCGACATTTCGACTTTTTTCTCGAAGTGCATAATGAAAAAAACATCTTCCTCCTCTAAAATATTATTTTTATTTTTCTCCTGCCTGGCCGTAATACTCTTCCGTAGATCTGTGTATACAGTACTGCGTTTGAGTATTCTTTTTGGTGGTGTCTTTATTTTGTGTTTTATTTTGAAAGTATCCCACCTCTGTTCCCTGAATGTTACCGATTGTTCACACCTATGTCTCGTCGGCCCGTGTCTGTATATTGCCCCATCTTCCCTCCCTCCCCTGCTAGTCCATTGGCCCCTGCTCCTCCGTGCTGCTCACCCGCCTCCTGTCATGTCAGCTCACCTCTGTATTTTTTGACTATCCCCTTTAATCAATGTTTTCAATTAAATAAGGGGCAGTGGTCATTGTTGTTGTCATCCAGTCTGCATCAGGGCCCAACTCCTGCGTTCCCGCAAGAACTCACTTAATTGTCAAATAAAATCGATGCTCGCTAAAAAGATCTGTGTAACTGCATCACATTACCATCCAGCCAGTTCTGTTTGCTTCTTATTTTCAACAACTGCAGATTATGCAGCTTTTGTTGTTAAAGTAATAAGCACCATTGATTGCCTCGATACAAAGCAGTATATGTCTATTACCCCACGAAGTTCTTAGGAGCAAGTCGCATAAACTGCATCTCCATGTTGATCATCCTCTGCAATGACCTTTAATTACCACATGATGGCACTGTGGTTTAATGTGTAATCTAAGGAGCTGCTTGGGTCTCATCAGCACTAAAAACTTTAAAGAAGTCTCAGATTCCCTCAAGGAAACCATGAAAGACACAGTTGTGGAAGCTGGAGCTGAGGCGATTAAGAAAAGTATGACTTATAAGGAGCTGGTGTTGTGATCTTGTTTCCTGTGATCCATATATATTGAGCCAAAGGAGAGTGATGGTTAAGTGGGGACTGCGGCACCTCTGTGGCTCCGCAGATGAATGAAGATGCAAATGGAGGGAGGGGGAAGTTAAAACCTTTAATGACACTAAGCACACCCCAGAGGCCCCGGTGCAGACTATTCAGCCTCAGCACATCAAGGACACGGCCCCACTGTCTGAGGGCCCCCACGGCACACATTACATCCAGTCCATCTAACGTTTCCATCCACACAAACGCTCGACTCCATATGCTGAGCCGAGCCAGCGACAACAGACAGATGTGTCCTCCTCAGAGAATCCATTTTTGATAAGCTGCTGCTGCTCCACAAACTATTAAATACCCAAAAGAAACCACTGGAATGAAAAAAAAAGAGAAAACCCACTCTATTTTACATGAGAATGAAAATGCCGGGAAATAGTGCCCTCATACTCTGGCTTTCGCCTTGGCTGTAAATGTCAATTTCATGTCAGACTCTTTCTCCATTCATCCATGTGATTGCTTTATCTCTTTGCATGAGAATGGAGCTGTGGCTTATTGTTCCGATTCCTGTAAATAAAAGACATCTTTAAGGACGGGGGTCGGACAATCACATGATCAGAGTCAGCTTTAAGGGATATGCAACTGTGCATGACTAGACTCTATACTTCTGTATTTACTGTACAGTGGTGTTAGAAAAGTAGATAAATGAAATCCAACAAACCAAATGAGAAAATGTATAACTGTTTGTTTATATTTTCAGCAAAATGGTCCAATGTTACACATAAGATAAGATAAGATAGTCCTTTATAACTCCCTCAATGGGGAAACTCACGTGTTAGCAGCAGTACACTCTTTTGCAAAGTTCCACCACAAAGCTTCTCTCATCTGTTAGTTGTAAAACGTGCGTGAACCAGGGGCGAAAATCCCGTTTCATAGTTGGGGGGGACAATAAACAGTAAAATTTTAGAGAATAAATCCAGGGGGGGACAAGGAATAAAAGTTTTAGCCTTCCTTTAATACAGCATTTTGACATTTCCATCTCTATCTAGCAAACAGGCAGAAGAGCTTTCTTAGAGCAATACAAAACAATGGTATTAGGTGGAAGGTGGCAATAATACAACACATCTGACATAATACACTGCAAAAACCCACAATCTTAACAAGAATATCTGTCTTATTTCTAGTTAAAATGTCTCATTTTTAGTTAAAAAAAATCTCATTACACGTAAAACAAGACTCAGCGCTGGAAAAAACAACAATTTTCACCTGTTTCAAGTAGATTTTCACTTAAAATAAGTAGAAAAATCTGCCAGTGGAACAAGATTGTTTTGCTTATAAGATAAATCTTGTTCCACTGGCAGATTTTTCTACTTATTTCAAGTGAAAATTTACTTGAAACAGGTTTTTTTCCAGTTATGAGTCTTGTTTTAAGTGTAATGAGATTTTACTGTTTATTATTATTTTCAATTTCGGTTTCGGCCACAAATTTTCATTTTGGTGCATCACTACTAAATACTACTGCATTGTTCCAAAATTATTAATTCTGTCTCAAATTATTCTAGGGGGGGACAGGTTTACTAATGGGGGGGACTTGTCCCCCCTGTCCCCCCCGGGATTTTCGCCCCTGGTGTGAACCTACACATCTAGTTGTGCGTCCAAACTCACAAACTTTCACACACGAGACTGTGCTTCAGCGAGACTGAGGTACTAGCCTTCTTCATCGGCCGAGAGAAGCTTTGTGGTGGAACTTTTGCAAAAGAGTGTCGTAACCTCGGTGCTAGCCCCATGTGGCCTGTTGTTTCTCCGAGCCAGTCAGGCATACAGAACTATAGCTTTCCTCTCCACTGCTTACAGAAAAACTGACGAGTCCACAGCAGGTGAACCTGTCATAGTCAGCACCTTGCAGGATCCTAACAGCCGGCGGGGGAAAAGTGAAGGACGGAGGATGAAGGGAAGCTCAGAGATAAGGGTCAAACGCAGTCATGTCTAAGACAAATGCCATCGCTGGACGCTCTTGGTTTTACACAGCAAGTGTAATATATTTCCTTCTGCAAAAATCCAAATGGAGCGGCACTTTTGCACCTTGAATTACACCTCATTTATTTTAAAACAGTAAATGGAACCTTTGTAGTGGTGTAATATGAGCTATAGGCTACGGCTTTAATACAAAGTATAAACTTGTGGTCTATTAGAGCTTTCCAGTTCTTTTTGGCAGTAGAGTTTGTTGAAATGTTGATTTATGAACTAATAGTCTGTAATTGCTACCCAGTGCCACTGTTAATCCAAGCTGTCGGCCTCCTTAAGCACATTAAGCTAGATTTGGATAATGAAGTAATTAGCTCAGTTATGACAGAAAGTAAGGCTGATGTACGAAACTGGAAACAAGAAGCCAGAAAGTCATTCAGTGCCATAAGCTTATTTTTTTTCTTGCTTTAAAGAGGCAAAAAATATTAAGAAAACAAGCTTGTGCCTTTTTTTTAAAAAAGAAAAGAGAAGAAAAAGTTTACTCAATAAAATCAATTACAATTTTTTATATTATTATAATTATTTATGGGGCAGCACGGTGGCTTGGTGGTTAGTACTGTTGCCTCACAGCAAGAAGGTTCCCGGTTCGACTCCCAGGCCCGGCAGGGTCTTTCTGTGTGGAGTTTGCATGTTCTCCCCGTGCTTGCGTGGGTTCCCTCAGGTTACTCCGGCTTCCTCCCGCAGTCCAAAAATATGCATAGTGGTTAACTTTTGACTCTAAATGGCCCGTAGGTGTGAGTGTGAGTATGTCTGGTTGTTTATAGCCTATTGGCGCTTTTACACTAGTACCTACTCGACTCCTCCACTCACCTTGCCCTCGTTTCCTTTTAGACACCCAGATGAGAAGTAGGCAGGATTGAAGTGAAGCTGCTGTGACGTATTTGATTGTGTGATCTAAACGGAGAAGACAACAACACTAAAGATGTAGAACCTGGAGGAGATGATAGATGTGCTGCTGGGTCTGTGGCTTGTGTTCCATATCAAGTTAAAAAATGAGAGTGAGAGAAGCTTCAAGCGGTGACGCTTTTTTTTTGTTTGTTTGTCTCAGCGCTGCTGAAAAGTCCGTTGGTAGTAGGGGTGTAACAATATATCGTGCCACGAAATTTCGCGATACAAAAACGTCACAATACGTGTCGTGGAGGTGACAAAGTGTATCGCCATATTGGGTTATTAATATTAATCTATTGTGTTGACTAGAAACACGCACCCGACCGCGCCTCGACCCGCGGACCAAAATCTTACTCCGCTCAGAAGAAACTAGCCCCGTTTTGTGGTCCCGTTTTGAGCTCTGAACTTTTACTTATGTAAGGCTGGTGTAGAGTTAAGCCGTACCTTATTAAATTAAACATGTTTGGGGTGGTGAGTAGGATAAACACGGGGAAACTTCTGCTGAGTTCCAGTGTACTTTAATGTCCCTCAACAGTGTAGGATTTTAGAACATCAACACAGCACCTAGTGCCGTACTGTGGCGTATCACTCCGCCCAATCTAAAACAGACTAATCACTACAGATAAACTGACTAGTGTCATTATAGTCCCTGATTTACATCACAATATAAAGAATATATTTATAAAATAATGAACCCTGAATTACCAAAATAAACTTCTTAACAAAAATAAACCTCCTCTTACACTTATAAGGTGAGCACGAATCAATCTTTTTTATGATGTAAATTTGTATGTATTTATTTACTTATATTTATTTATTTAATTTTAGTTGTTAAATTAGAAAGAAAAAAGTCAAATCATACATGAGAGAAACTATTCAGTTTGTGGCAAAATATTTGTACTTGTATGAAACTGAAGATGCATAATGCAAACCTGACATTTATTTTTAGTTCAGTTTGTGGAAAATGGTTGGCCTGGCTTTCTCTTTAAAACTTAAACAGTTATAAAGCATTACAAACTGTAACAATAGGGTAAACGCACACTCGCACAGCATTGTTTTGTATTTTGTGTGTTTCAAATAAAAGACATTTTTTTCCAGTCATATGTTCCTCATTCAAGGTTGTTAAAAAAATACTGCTATAATATCGTATCGTATTGTTATCGTGACCTCAATATCGTGTATCGTACCGTATCGTGAGATTAGTGTATCGTTACACCCCTAGTTGGTAGCTGCGAGCAGCTATGAAGTTACAGAGATCCTGGTAGATCTGGTTGTTCCTTATCATCCGTCTACATCCCTTTTTAATTCTCTCCTCAGCCACCAGTTTTATGAACATCTGATCCTCAGAGTTGGATCAGAAACAGACTTTTGCTGCCATTGCCTGTTGAATAAAAAGAACAAGAAGCCGCGAGTCGCTCTTTCTCTGATTTCCTCCTCCTGACTCAGACGTCTGACTCCAACCCCCCGACCAATCGGTGGCCTGTAGTGTGATGATGTCAGATTCAGCCGACTCAGCAGCTTAGAACCTCGGCAGAGTAGTAACAGAAAGAGTATCTAGGCCAGTCGAGTCGGGCTGAGTAGGTACTAGTGTAAAAGCGCCGTATATGTGGCCCTGGGATGGACTGGTGACCTGTCCAGGGCGACCCCTGCCTCTTGCCTATAATTAGCTGGGCTAGGCTCCAGCAGACCCCTGTGACCCTGCAAAGTATGAAGCGGGTATAGAAAATGGATTCATGGATAATTCTTTATTTTCTTTTTTGCTTTGTATTATTTTGTAGGTTTTAAGAGAATTTTCGACCCCTTTTTTTCAGTAGCATGTCTTTAATGAAATTACATCTAGTTCTCCTTTTTGCATTTTCAAAAGTACAGCCCTCTGTTTTCGTTCGGGGTTTCTCTCACCCCGCAGACGCTGCCATCACAACCAAAAGTGCTCCTTTGTCTGTTTGCATTGTTATTGTTATTAGTCTCTTGGATTGCCTGTGGAGGTATCGGCAGGCTCCGGGGGAAACGGGCGCCAGGCTGGATAATTAGTTGCTTTCCAATGCCAGGCGGGCACGTTGCCGTCACTTGGAGGGGAGATGGAAAGTGGCACCACGATCAGAGCAACACTGGAATAACCTTTGGTGTGAGAGCTGGGTTCCAGTGCATCTGTCACACTAGCCGTCGTCCACCCACTGGCAAGACATAGCGTCTGCCTGTCAAACAATGCAGAACAAAGACGATGTTTTGTCGAAAAATATGCTTTTATTGTCATATTTGTTTCTAATCTGCAGAATTATGGTGGTATTATTCTAAAGCTCCTGTATTGGTATTCAGCAGGACCTGGAAAAGCGAGTCCATGCATTCATCTTTAGTAGCTTGATTATTGTAACAGCATCTTTACAGTCCACCTTTAAAGCTCTGAATGGTCCAGGACCAGAACACACCAGGGACATCCTGACCCAGTATGAACCTTCCAGACCCCTCAGGTTATCTGGATCGAATTTTTTATCAGTTCCCAGAGTCAGAAACAGACATGGAGAAGCTGCATTCAGCTTCTATGCTCCACAAGTCTGGAACAAACTCCCAGAAAACCTCAGATCAGCTGAAACACTCACAAGTCCAGGTTGAAGACTCACCTGTTCCCAGCTGCATTTGAGTAAACTGTAGCTCTAAACCGCATTGTTACTTTTAAACTTGTTTAGAAACTTGATCATATTTTAACTACTGATTTCATCTATTCTTTTTTGTTTACATTTTAAATCATGCTTCTTATTTATTTTTTAATGTCTGTAAATCGCTTTGAATCACCTTGTTGTTGTATTGTGCTACAGAAATAAACGTGCCTTGCCTTGTAATAGTTATGGACTGGAGGATTTCTGCATTTTGAAAGGGACAAATAAAAATTAATAATTTTTGCTGTGATAAAGAGTGTATATTTGGGTGTTTAAAGTGACAACCAAATCAAATACGCCACCATGACACAACTCTGTGACAGTTGTGGGTAGCCTTAAGATGAGGTGAACAGTTACGACCTGAAGAGTTCTGCAACAAAAGCTGCGTCCGAAATCCCAAACTTCCACCCTAATGAGTAGCAAAAACAGTATGTGAGATTTTTTAGTGCGTCCGAAACATTAGTATGTACTCAATAGTATGTACTATCCATACTCATTCCAGAGAAATGTATTAGTGTGGATTGATGGACACTAGCTAAGCAGAAACTTCCCACAATGCAATGCAGCGGTGTTTGGTTGCTAAGTGCTGCGCAGATACGTATATGTCATCAAGTATAATATTAAGTAGAATGATATTATTATATAATATTAATATTATAATATTAATATATAATAATATTATATAATGTCATCTTGTTTCGGCCAGAATAAACGGGAAAGAGCGGAGCGGTGCGTCCAAATTAATGTATACTACTGATATTTACTCAAAAGTGTGCCGAACTTAAAGGGAAAGTTCAGTTTTTTACAACCTGGACCTTATTTCTGGCATTTTTTATGGTTGTATACTCACCCAGAGGTGTTTGGTGTCATTTGGAGTCCTTCGGAAGACATTAGGAGTTTTTTGCGAGCCGCTTCTCCATATAACGGTAGCGCCTGGGGCACAGCGGGACACAGACGATGCAGCGTCTAAATAACACATCATTGCCGCGAAACTCTTCATGTCTTTTATGAATTACTAGATCTGCTTCCAGGACCTGTTGTCTACATCTGGGGTTGTCTGTGTAACAAATAAATCAGTTTGTAAACAAGACCTCTGAACTCATGACGTCATCTCTGTGCGCGCATCGCAGACACAGCTCCGTTTACAGCTGGAGTTCACTACTGTTAGTTTACTGTTAGTTATTTGAAACATGTCTGAATATTTGTCAAATTCTGAGGTTGTGGACGACAACTTTGAATATGATGGACGTCCTTACCGTTTTGAGCCAGAGTATACGGCTGAAGAGCTCACTGAACGGAGGACAGAGTGCGACGCACGGAGATGACGTCATGAGTTCAGAGGTCTTGTTTACAAACGGATTTATTTGTTACACAGAAAGCCCCGGATGTAGACAACAGGTCCTGGAAGCAGATCTAGTGATTCATAAAAGAAATGAAGAGTTTCGCGGCAATCATGTGTTATTTAGACGCTGCATCGTCTGTGTCCCGCGGGTGCCCCATTCACTACAGTTATATGGAGAAGCGGCTCGCAAAAAACTCCTAATATCTTCCGAAGGACTCCAAATGACACCAAACACCTCTGGGTGAGTATACAACCATAAAAAATGCCAGAAATAAGGTCCAGGTTGTAAAAAAACAAACTTTCCCTTTAAGTATACTTTTTGAGTATATACTGTTTAGTTTGGCATTTCGGACGCACCGAAAGACCCACAGCAGAGTGGAAATACTCAGTACCCAACCTCACATCATGCAGCAGTTACTGTACCACTGAAGTAGGGAGTCCAAAACTACTCCACTGATTTCAAATGCTGCACTACTGGTGGAGGAGAGGGGTGGAGTCAAGTATCTGCCTTCACCCCTTAAATCCAGCTGCACAGAAACAGCTGCAAGCACGTGTTAAAAGAGGAGCTGTTGTATCATTTATCTGTGAAATTTTTTGACAAAGCATGTCAGAGATAGGGTTGCCAACCGTCCCTTGAAAAACGGAATCGTCCCGTATTTATAAACTAAACTACGCGTCCCATATTGAGCTGAAAAGGGACGCACTTTGTCCCGTATTACTGCCAGAGTCAAAAAATAGTCATAAAATGCCAATGGAAAATGGCATCGAGCTGTTGAGTTCATAAGTTATTGTTTTCTGTTTTACTACAACTGTAGCTACAGTCATGGCCTTTGAGGCACAAATATGTTTACAACTTTTCTACAGACATTCTGTTTGCACTTTTGTTGTTGCAGTAACAATGTGTATTGTTTTATATTCATTTATACAATTCTAAGTTAAGCAGGACAAGTTTATGTTTAAGAAAGATATTTATTTTATTCAGTTCATTTGTTATTTTGTATTAAAGTGAATTGCTGGATAATAATTTGTTTTCCATGTGTTCATGGCATTCAAAAATATGCATCTAATTCAATTCAGGCTTGAGTCAAATCGTTAAAAAATGGTTTCACTCACAAAAAAAGGGGGCAAAAAAAATTCACCACGCCAGGAAGGGTGAAGGCTGATGAGATATCCCTTATTTATTTTTCAGGGAGTTGGCAACCCTATAGTCAGAGACCTTTCATTAATATCTCCAATAGTTCCAGTTTTTAACAAAAAGGCAGAATCTCACCTTCTTAATTATCTGAACAAATAAAATAAGAAGCATGATCAGATTGGTTTAAAATGTTTATTATACCAGATAATGTCCAGTTTAATTGTATAGCTTGAAGATGATTTAAATCTTTCATCCGGCTCCCAGGAAGCTTCACCTCCTTGCTGTGAGCTCACTGTTGTCTGGTTGGGTTGTGGTGGCTCTGCCTCCGTCTTTGAGAAACCCGAATGATGATGAGCAGTACAGATACGCCCGCGAGCAAGACGCCGGCCGAGCCCAGCACGAGGCCGTAAAACAGTGGAAGGAACACGTCCAAGGGGCCCCTCAGGTACAGAGGGAGCGGCGCTCGCTCCAGCACCAGGTCCAGGTCCTGCCATGTCAGATCCTTCACTAAAACACAGCAAACACACAGACATCTCAAAGGACTGGGGAGGGACTTCTGTCAATGTTTTAAGGTGGTGGAAACACCCGGGAGAGTAAATAAATGGACAGGTGATAATTACATTTTTTGAAGTTTAAACTGTCTTGGGAAATATTCCCGGTGTGTTGAGAGTGTTGATGTTGAGAACTAATGAGCTGGAAGAGTGCCCACGGCCACCACATGGAATCCACCATCTCATCCAAACATCTAACAGCTTCAGTGAAACATTATATCATTTTTCATTCAGACAAGCTTCAGATATTTGAGTTTAAACATGGACTATTTCTAGTGATGCACCGAAATGAAAATTTGTGGCCGAAACCGAAAATAATAATAAACACTTGGCCGAATACCGAACATGGTTCTTCAGCAGTTTTTCATTTATTTTGCCAATTTTTTTTTCAATTTGATTTAGGCATGCTTTTCAAAGAAAAAAATCTTTTACAAAATTACAAGGTAGAAAATATTTATTGAACATAAAAAAATGAAAATGTTTTAATTTCCCAGCATTATGTTGTTTTGGTTCCACCTCCTGGTGAATGTTAGGTAAAATTCTTATGGGGTTAGTTTTTGGTTGGCCAACGATTTATGGTTGTGGTGCGCAACTGTTACGGGACGGAGCGGCCAGTCTATTTCCTTATTTTACAACGCCGTTATTAATTGTTCGTTTTTTTTCCCCACTTATACCACCGAACACCAAAAGTGTTTTTTTGCCATTTTCGGCCGAACAATTTCGGTTACCGAACAATCGGTGCATCACTAACTATTTCCATAACCTGACGCGACAACCTACAGTACAGTGGGTTTCTCCGGTAAGAAGAGAAGAGCTCTTACCCCATGTTTTTCGGAGTCTCTTATGTCCACGCTGGCGTTTTTTGGGGACGTTGAGAGAGTTGACATATTTGTGGTAATCCTCCACGAAGCGTTTCAAGCTCAAGGCTTTGTCCTGGTTTATGTTCTTCCCCATTTCTGTGAACATAAAATCACAAAGACATTCCATCATTATTAAAGTGCTAAACGCTTGTGTTCATCCTGTCATCCGATGATGTAAACTCGGATTTGAATGCTGATTTCTTGTCTTGAACATAATTAATTTTTCGAAGGGCAACACATGCCGTCAGTTGACCGAACAAACCTTTCAAGTTAGTATGTATGAGGAGATACCATAATTGCTATGTTCTGCGTCACAAACCCCCCCCGCCCCCCCCCGGCTCATCTCACAACTCATCCTCCCATCCTTTCCTTGTGATTCTTTTTTTTTTTTACTCCAAATCTGCCGATGAAAGGAGCAGATGGTTTGTTCTCCGGCTTGTGTCAGCTCCACTGAGTCCTCTGTCAGATCATTTACACCTCCCTCTATCTATCCAACGCCGCTCGGCTGTGGAGCCGCTCGCTCGCGCGCGCTGGACTGCAAACACATGCCAGGGACTGGCAGCGTGTAAACTATGCCACTTTTGAAGTTTCCAATTAAAAACAAATCTCAGAGTAACGAAGCAATTACACACTGTTGTTAAAATCTTGAAGAGGCCTTGTTGACTGAAATAAACCAGTTTTGAAAATACACTGCCATGAAGACAAATGAGGCTTTGTTCCAATTTCCTTTTTGCCAAGGGACATGTTGTGATGTGTGCTCTCAGGGATTCAACGCTATCAACAGCACAGCACATGAACGTGTGGGCTGTTCCAGTTTGGAAACCGTTCTATTAGAAGTATCTCAGAAATGAATCTAGTCTCTATTAATTGAGTGCTACAGAGGGCATGTGTTCTTTCCGTCTCCATCTTTTTTCTCACCAATGGCGATGTCTGTTCTGCCGATATGCTGCAAGGCGCGGGAAAGCCTGTCGTAGTAGGTCTTCTCTCCGTACTTCAGCAGCCAGTCTGTCAGCGCCGCTCGGCACTGAGTCCCACTATCTAGGAAACGTAAAACACATGGCGCTCAGAAACACAGGTCTCTGACCATCAGCTCGCTGTCACACACTCTTTAAGCTGAGCTGGATGTGGAGGAGACAGACAGGTGGGCTCTCCCTTCACTTCTGCCTACTTATTGCTCATTGTGGCCTGTTTTTTTTCTTCTGTCACTGAGAGCCTGACTCTGCCTCGTCTCTCAAACGTTTATTTTTTTTCCCCCCAACTCATTACTTTCGGTACATTGTGGGTTTTCGGCTGCTGGTTGGCTCCTGAAGTGACTCCACTGTGACTGAAGAACAGAATCTACAGTCCACAGAGTGTCAAAAAGTTGGAAATAAAGTGAATATTATGCTAGAATAAAGTTTTGGTCTTAAAAAAAATCTAGTTTTAGGAAAAAAACTAAATGCATTCCTGCACTTTTGCACAATTTTGAGGAAACTGCCTTAAGGAATTTGACATAATATTGCTATATGCCCTACTTCCTCTCCACTGCACTTCAGAAGTACAGTCATATAGAAACAATGGAAAATATATTCCAGTTCTTAAACTTTACGTTTCAATACATAGGAAAAAAAAGTAAATTCTAAAACATTTTTTAAACCACATTTCACTGTCACATGTCAGTTATCCGTGTCGCCGCCAGCTCCACCAACGATCTTTCTTTCTAACTTCCCACATGATTTGAATTCGGTTAATGCAACCGTAAATCAGAGAGTGGAGAAAAACTGCAGAAAAAAGTGCCCAGAACATCTTTTTTCTTTTTATTTTGTCTGTTTCCACTGACCATCCCATGACCCCTCAGACTTACCTGGTGTACATAACTGAAACTGTGTTAGTCGTTCATCACAACAGTAACGCGTTGCTTCACAAAAGAAGTACCATCTTTGAGGATATAGGTCCCTGTGACTTAAACTATACTTACTGTAGATACTTCTGTACTTTTATGTGTATGTATTTGTAGATTATTATGTGCTGGACTGAAAATGCTGTAACTTATGTTACACTTTGGTCAACATTATCAAAATATTTCTTTATAGTACTTAATTTCTTTTGACACATCATCATCATCATCATCATCATCATCATCATCATCATCATCATCATCATCGTATGTTGATGTGCACTAACCTGCAGCAGAAGTGTCTCTCTTAGCTCGAGGTTTAAGATCTAATTTATTTTTATCTGGAGAGAGACGATCGAGGTGCTGGAAGATGTTCTCCTCTGGGTGAGACAGGGCAGCCAGCAGGTCCTCACACTCTCTGGATGTCAGCAACTCCACCAACCGTTCCAGCTGATGCACACCGATGTCTTCTGCCACTAAACAGCCAGAGAGCAGACTAGTTGTAGCTTAGCAAGCTCCAGGGAGAACACAGCTTCAGTCAAAAGTAGACACGCCCATCGTCGCCACGGTAACGCTTTTGACTGAGAAAAGTAATGCGCATCGTCGCAGAATGGAGACGCACATTTTGATGTATAACGCACCTGGGTGCACGTTACGGTTCGGGCGAAGAAGCGGCCGAAGAAATGGCATAAATTTCACCAAAATTACACGATTAATTCAAAAATGGACGACTTCCTGTTCGGTTTGGGCCATGGCGCCAAGAGACTTTTCTTTAAGTTGTGACATGATACAGGTGTGTACCGATTTTCGTTCATGTACGTCAAACCGTATTGTGGGGCTTGAGGCACAAAGTTTTCTAGGGGGCGCTGTTGAGCCGTTAGGCCACACCCATTAATGCAAACCATTAAATATCAAATTCATCACCAGGCCTGGCTTGCGTGCAAAATTTGGTGACTTTTGGGGAACTATCAAATATGGACCAATCAGATGAAGGGGGGGGGGGGCGCGCTTTTTGGCATCTATCGTCGCCACGGTAACGCTTTTGACTGAGAAAAGTAATGCGCATCGTCGCAGGATGGAGACGCACATTTTGATGTAAGGCAAAAAGGCCCTCATTTCATCGGAAGAAGGAGGAAAAAAAAAAAAACAGGGAAACAAAACCAAACAATTCCTACAGATACAATAGGCCAGGGCCTTCGCACTGTCAGTGCTCGGGCCCTAATAATGGTTTTTATTTATAGTCGCCTTTCAAGGTACCCAAGCTCACTGCGTAGGAAGAAAGAACAATCACACAGGGCAATGCAACATAAAACAGCAAAGCAAAACAACACTAAAATACTACAAAGATTGAGTACTGTAATTTTAAAAAGTTGTGATTTAAAAGTCTGGAAAGAGTCAGTGTTGCGTATGTGACTTGGGAGAGAACTGTAGAGACTGTAGAGGGGCAGAGCAGCTAAAGGCTCCTCAGGCGTCACATTAAAGCACGACCATACTGCACTGCCCCCCTGTTAATTCAGTATAATGAAGCATGGAGCTGACAAGGCGCAAACATTTTCTGCAGCATGATTGTTCTTATAATTAGTGCATGGTGTGTCGTGTGAACGTGTCTTTTAACCTCTTACAGCTGCAGAGAACAGCAGCTGAATAACCAAAGTTAACAGACACCAGCTCTGAGTCACTTTGAGTTTTTTTCCAGATTTTCCTGTCATGTCTTGGCTGCGTTTGCACCTGCCCCTGCTGTGGGAACATCAGTCTCACCTGTGTCTTCTCCAGAAGTCCAACTCTGCCGTACGAACAGGAAACACAGGAGAAGCGTCCAGACCTTCATGTCAGCTGATCCGGCTACTGCTCACTATCCAGGCGGCTTCTTTTGAAACGTCACAAACACTCTAAAATCAGTTTAAATGTAAACAGCCCAAATCTATCTATATCAGGTTGATCAGGTACATAAACTCATCTAATACACTAAATAACGGGCTTGTTTTTCACCCTTTACTATTTTTTGTTTTAATTGAGAGACTCCCTCGGTGCGTCCGAATACTAAACAGTATATACTCAAAAAGTATACTTAAGTTCGTCACACTTTTGAGTAAATATCAGTAGTATGCATTAATTTGGACATACTACTCAGAGCCACACAGCACTTCCTGCCGTTGGGAGGGGGAGTTGTTACCATGGTAACAACTCTTTCCTGTTTATCCTGGCCCAAACAAGATGACATTATATAATATTATATAATATTATTATATTATATATATATATATATATATATATATATATATATATATATATATATATATATATATATATATATATATATACCAATATTATAATAGTAATATTATATAATAATATTATTATACTTGATTTGATTTGATTGATTTGATTGAATTGTTTATTTCGAACACATAAGGAAAAAAATATAACATTTTAAAACAAATTCAAAAAATACAGAAAAAAAGCAACAACAACAAAAACGTAATACAAACAGGGAAAAAAAAACAGTGTCTGTAAAGGAGCAGGTAAAAGTAAAACTTTATTTAACCCTGCCCCTTTGTTACCTCTATCATAAATTAAACATAAATATTAATAATAAATAGCTACTAATTTACCTATTAGGCTATCGATTTTCCCATTGGTACTTAATGTGATACTTAAAGGAGCATGAGGCCGGATTGTGGCAAGATTTATGAAAAAAATCCGTATACATTTTAAGTTTTCTAGTAATAATGTCAGATGAAGCGTTCCAAACCCAAAAGAATGAGCCCTCTACCGTATCTCTCCGTTGCCTTGAACAGGCTGTGTGCTGCAAAATGTGCTGCAATTCCGGGCCGGAATTTCCTGCGCTGTCCTGCGGATGTGACGTCACATGACGCTGCATGCGCGTTCTCCCCGTTCTCCCGTGCCGGCTTCACTGTTGGCTGCAGTACCCCCGACGACCGTCGTGGTGAAGGGTGGCGCTAGAGAGTCTCATTTCTTAAAAGGAGCCTCATGCTCCTTTAATATTATGCTTATGACATATACGTATCTGCACAGCACTTAGCAACCAAACACCGCTGCATTGCATTGTGGGAAGTTTCTGCTTAGCTAGTGTCCATCAATCCACACTAATACATTTCTCCAGAATGAGTATGGATAGAGCATACTATTGTGTACGTACTAATGTTTCGGACGCACTAAAAAATCAAACATATTGTTTTTGCTACTCATTAGGGTGGAAGGATGGAATTTCGGACGCAGCTAATGATTATCTATCTATCTATCTATCTATCTATCTATCTATCTATCTATCTATCTATCTATCTATCTATCTATCTATCTATCTATCTATCTATCTATCTATCTATCTATCTATCTATCTATCTATCTATCTATCTATCTATCTATCTATCTATCTATCTATCTATCTATCTATCCATCCAACATTTTAAATGTTATTGTGTATGTAAGGTGTTGATTAATCAATAGTTATTATGCTGGTATACCAATATCAGGTTGATCAGGTACATAAACTACTCTAATACACTAATCCACCTTTACTATTTTGTGTTTTAATTGAGAGACTCACTGCTTGTACATATTTATCCCAGAGCCTGACAATGTGAAGCAAGATAGTTAAATAGCATTTTGAGGCCAGTGGGGGAAAGATGCATTTCAAGCCACTGACGACAAGTGAGTGCATTTAAATTCAAGTCTGTACCCGTGTAGATTACCATGGGCCAAGAGTATTATCATATATATATATATATATATATATATATATATCATTTCACATTTGAAAGCCCCTCAGATGGTGAGTGATGATGGGGAGCCAGACAGAGCCCAGCGGTGAAGAGCCGTGTTTACAACCCTCGGGATGCAGAGATCTGTTGTTAAAATTCCACCGGACTTAAAAGTTGTATCCAGACTCGGCCTGCATGGCTAAACGCTCGAGTTACACACTTTATGCAGTTTACAAAACCACAATCCTCTATCACGGACCTTACAAATTGTGGTGATAGCAGTAGGAATGAAGTTGAGAAAAATAGATGAATCTTCTTGGCTTTCATGTGCAGAGCTGAAGAGAAATGTGTTGGGAGTCGTGGAGATGCATCTATGTGGCGGGGAGAAGCGTGTTTAATGGCATTATTGCGAGGGCTATAGAGAGGGCATGTTTTAAATTGTTAATAAGCTTCATCTGCCAAGAAGTAAAGGTTGTTTGTGTGGGCTGAGACTCCAAATCTCCATGTTGGCTAATGAAAAAAAATACCATGCTCTGGGCTGAGAAACAGAAACCTGGGTGTGGGTGGTATAATGGCTCTTTAATGATTTGAGATGTTGCACTCTTAGAAAAAAAACAACTCGGTACACAGTATCAGGGAATTTATTCAGGGCATATTGGAGTTCTTATGAATAAAATCAAACCTTCATACAACACATACAACATACTGGACTAAGATGTTAACTGGCATTTTGTGCGTGAATATATTCCCACATTCAGAGCAAACACTAAGTTGAGTTGCTTCTTTGGCATACAATCTGATGGGTCGTGGCGTTCAGCTTTTGAAGTCATATCCCCATGTCTTTTACACTTCACACCACTGAAATCTGGTTAAATGTGAATACAGACTCCGGTGGAATGAAGGATAGAACACATGGAACATTCCTGGAACATCTGAAACAAAAAGATAGAAATAGTCAAAAACATCATTCATCAACTTCACATTGCTCAGATCTTCATCCTCACATTCTCCACCGCTTCCCCACGGAAAGCCCCTACGCTTTACTTTAATTGTTTAGCTTCTAGACACGGGCCGACCCGGCAACCTGCTGCAGAGCTGGGACTCTGTGATTTATGAGGAAGCCCCCGAGGTTGGGGAGGAGGCAGGGAGTGCAGCAGGAGTTGGGAGTCGGCCTCTCCCCTTTTCCTGAGCTCAGGTTTGCATGTGAGCGAGACCAGGCCTGCCCTGCTCCGTGGCTGCAGGGTTTCAGGCTTGCTTTTGAAATTGTGGGCTCTGGCACGTTATCACAGGCCTGAGCTGAATGACTGGTTTAGTCATCAGTGATGCAACTCCAGTGCATCCCAGCGCGAGCCCCCCATCGGCCCCCCGTTGGCCCCCCGGCCGGTCCCCTATCGGCCCCCGGCCGGCCCTGCTATCTGTCCGCCCCAGAGTCCTGCTCTCAGGGAAAAACACAAAACCCCTCTCTCACCCTCCACACCTGAAGCTTTCTGATAGTTAGTTGACCATCTTTTATGCACACGTTCTCCCACACAACTTCTACCCCGTTGATCCTGCTCGGATTTGAAAGCAAATGATTTATTCACATAATCTTAATAAATTCACAAAAAGTCCTTGTGAGATAATTATACCTATCGGCAAAGTTATCTCTGGATAGATGAACATCTTACCTTGCTTAAAATGCAATACTCACATTATCTGCTCCTTTGGCTTCTTGGAGACGCGGTTGTAACTGCAAACGAAAAAGTCTGCAAGGGCCGTGTGAGGCACAACTGACAAGTTGCTGTGGAGCTTCAGTCTGACTTTTTTCCTCCAACTGATTCAGGTATTGTGTTTTAGAGGTCTGCAGCGACCAATGACGTACAAGCACCTGAGAAGGACCACCCTTTTTTCAGGGGTAAAAGTCTGCCACACCTTGCCATGTGGCACGGTTTTAGTACCAATGAGTTCAGTTCAAAAAGAAGTAGAAGCAGAAAAACCAAGCAACATAAAACAAACATAACAGGAACCTAGGATGATACACCCCAAACTATCCTGATCAACAATGCAACAATAGATCTTCTTACCATACCAGACGGAACATTTTATCCACTTCAAAGGCAATGGAGAAGGACTCCGGGGAAAGCAGAAACCTACAAATCAAATAAAGGAGTTTCATGTAATATTAATCTAATAAGGGCTTTGTGTTCATTTTTTGATGAGTCTCTTCTGTAATTTGCTCATTTTCAAATCCCCCTCCAGAGCAAACCACATTCTTCATTAGACAAGAGTATTGGTTTTACAAGCCCGTAAAACCAGTTCTTTATCAAAGTATTTGACGTATAATTTGCAACAGTGTGACAAGAAGAAACAAAAAAGAAGTGTTTTTGGTTTCGTTGAATACCTCCATCCTCCTGCACTGCAAAAACTCAAAATCTTAACGAGAATATTTGTCTTATTTCTAGTTACAATGTCTCATTTTTAGTAAAAGAAAATATCATTACACTTAAAACAAGACTCATCACTGGAAAAAACAACAATTTTCACCTGTTTCAAGTAGATTTTCACTTAAAATAAGTAGAAAAATCTGATTGAATACGATTATTTTGCTTGTAATGAGAAGATAAATCTTGTCCCACTGGCAGATTATTCTACTTATTTCAAGTGAAAATTGACTTGAAACAGGTGAAAATTGTCAAATAAAAAGTTATTTTTCTGGTAATGAATCTTGTTTTAAGTGTAATGAGATTTCTTTGACTAAAAATGA